>NW_027556180.1:24371371-24576371 GCF_003287225.1 Phascolarctos cinereus
AATTATTAATAACATCTGAGTTACTTCAGAATCAGCTATCTTTGTGCAATAAAACTTCTTAGTGTTAAGATCAAAATCAAAATCACATTAAAGATGAGAAAAGATGAATAAAATTTCTGTGGGTCATTCTAACAGCTTTACTATGGCCTATTTAAATGAGTTGGAGATTTTAAAAGTATAAAATAGATAAATGTAAAGACATTGACTCTTATCACTGTTGTCTTGTAGTAGTTTAATAGATGTACAATAAACAAACAAAAAAGTTTTCGCCAAGATGTCAGGACAATCTGAAAATCATTTAAGTCAACAGACACACATACACACATATATACATACACACGCACATGCATACATATATACACACATATATATGTAAGTGTGTACATATGTATGTATATGTATTTAATCTTTATATATCCTTATAAATGGGAGGGAATTGGCAGACAAGGGAAGTAGTAATGTGGTTGACAATTTCATTTGTAAAAGGAAAATTGCAAAGAAGAATTGTAGATATTTATGAGAAAACTCTACAAAGTCGATAGGAAAAAAAGTATTGATGGAAGAATAAATGAGCTGGAAAAGAGGCTGAGATGAAGTAAGTATTATCAAATACTGATTGCTGAATCAGAAAAAAGAGAAGATATGAAATGGAAGAGATATTCCCATATTTCTATCATAAACCATTCACAATTTTGACAACAAATGAACTATTGGATTTGGATACTAACATCACATTTCCAAGACACTATGTGAGGAAATACACTTGGCACCTATGCAGTCACAGTTCAAAAAACAAACAAACAAATAAAGAATTCATAATGATGGTGGCAATAATTTAAAAGCACTTAGGGATTTATTTTCCATGTATCTTAAGAGTGGAAGTATTGTAAAAGAATAAAAAGATGGAAAGTCTTACTATTATTTTAAAAAATCCCCTGAGAAAATATTTATAACGATGTTCACTTATCCTTTCTTTCTCAGCTGTATAAAAGCTTCATGACAATGTTTTTTTCTTCCTATGTCCTTTATGAAAATACAAGAACAGAAATTCAAGTTTTCACAGATTATTTTCTATAACATATTGCATCTTTACAATCGTGCAAATGACTGAGAGGTGAATGAGAAAATAAGATCTCACTATTTGCTGATTTAATAAAAGGAAAAAAATACAAAAATGGATGTGGTAGAACAAAATACAAACATAATGGTTCTGTTATAATAAAGTATTTTCCATGGAATGGAATGCATTGATTATGAATTTTATTTGTGCCAACCACTATGCTAAAACCTCAAAGAGAAAAGTGAGAAACCATCTATTTTGAGTTTGCATTCTAATTGAGGGAAATAACACTTTAAAAATAAATAGTTCAGTTTAGCCTTCCATGGAAAGGTCAATTGAAAAGCATTGGGCTACCTAGACTGCACTACTGAGGAGAAGAGATTCTGATTAGATATGAGTATATGGGGCCACAGGGATCATCATTGTAAGAAAATCTATTATGGCTTGACAATGGCTTCTCTCCTCTCAGCACCTTGTAGTGGTCTCTGGGTGGACGTGGTTTGCTCAACATGGTTTGAATACAAAGTGGCCCCGTGATGGACCCTTGCAAATTTTAGGTATTATGTGACATATTATCAATGTAAACTCAGAAATAACCTATCCCAATTTTTTTTTCTGTTTATCTAAATCAAACAAGAAATCACTCAGGGAAGCATTTACCATCCAAACTTATTTGCTAGGGTCATTGAGTTTGCCCTGTTAAATGTTCAGATGGAAAAGGAATTCTCCCCAGAGGCACTTGGTTGTAGGTGGCATTGTGCTGGTTGCATTGAGCCATGGCCTACTTACAGGATCATGGGATCACAGGATCTTAGATCATAAAGCTGGAGCTCAGAAAGAGCAAGGAAGCCACGTAGTTTAACCCTCTGATTTAAGAGATGAGGACTTTAGGTCCTGGAAGATGAAGTGACCTTATTTACCTAAGATCACAAAGGTAGAAAGCAGCAGAAGTGAAATTCAAGCCTAGTTCTTCTGACTTCATCATTGATACTCTTTTTTATTGTACTACGCTGCCTATTCAACGTGATCTATAGCCAAAGAAAAATAATTTCACATAGCATGCCTCAGAGGGATTACCAAGCAGAAGGTAAGTCATAAAATTGTAGATTTAGTTTAAAAGGATCTCTAAAAAATCCATTTTGGGGTTTTTTTTGGCAGAGATAGTAGAGTGTTTTGTCATTTTCTTCAGCCGATTTTACACATGAGGAAACTGAGGCAAACAGAGTGAGGTAACTTGCCTAGGGTCATATAGATAGTAAGTATCTGAGGACAGATTTGAAGTCAGGAAGATGAGGCTTCTTGACTTCAGGCCTGACACTCAATCCACTAAACCATCTAGCGGTCACTTAAAAGGAGCTTAGTTATCATCTAATCAAAATAGCTTCATTTTATAGATAAAGAAATTGAAGCCTAGAAAGATTATATGACTTTCCCAAAGTCTGTGAACTTATCAGATGGTAGGTTCCAAAATTAGGATTTCTAATCCTTGTCCTCTGATTCTAAATCTAATATAAATCTTCAATGAACCATAGTCTTTGCACTCCATATTTACAAGATTGTATGATGCAGTTGGATAGGCAGCACATTAAACAAATCCAGATGTATATTTCTCTAAATAGTTACTTTTGCTGGATGAAGAGTTGGCTCTAGAATCTATTAGGAAGAGGAATGGGAGCTACAGTACATTTGGAAGGACTTGCCAGGATTTCATTGATCTGAAATTGCTCTCTAAAACAAAGGCCATTCATAATGCCCTATAGCCTCAAAAACATGATTTTAGGAAAAGCAAAATTAAGATTACCTAAATGGAAATGAAAATATACATGGTGAATGCAAGTAGGATTGCAGGTTGAGAAGTATCTTAAATGCATTTGAGCATACCAAAGGACCTTAGAGGTAACGTAGTTGATATCTTCAGTTTCAAAGTAGAAGAAACAGGGTTAGAAAGAAGAAATGATTTTCAAACCTCTCAGTGTTAGTAATTGTACTAGATCCTAATTGAGGACCTATATCAACAAAAAATGTTTTTTGAATCAGTTTTTAAAGAACTGATTGAAAGAAAGAGCTGATTTGAAAGAAAGAAAGAAAGAAAGAAAGAAAGAAAGAAAGAAAGAAAGAAAGAAAGAAAGAAAGAAAGAAAGAAAGAAAGAAAATGACAGCCCAGAGATTCTGCTGGTGACCATGAAATATTGAAACACATTGACCATGTCATCCTGGGCTGGATAGATCCTCTGTGGAAGACTTGGAGAAGGACATGGCCAAGAACTGCAGAGATAGGGAACACATCATTGACTTACTATCCACATCACTGGAAGAAGAATCTTTCCTCATCAATGAGATCATGGATCCATTGAAGCATAGACCAATGCACAGTTAACAAACTTACTTCATGAAAGCATCATCAAGGAAGACCTGAGTTCAAATCCAGCCTCAGACACATAATACTTGCTAGCTGTGTGACCCTGGGCAAGTGACTTAACCCCATTGCCTAGCCAAAAACAAACAAACAAAAAACCAAAACAAAACATAAAAGCATCATCATAGAACTATATAGCAATAATATTCCTTAGAAGATAGCTACTCTTTGAAGAACGCACTCACATATATGCCATTCCTAAGAAACATTTATTCACTGTTTGCTTTAAAAAAAAGTCTTAGTAGGGGCCCCTAGGTGGCACAGTGTATAGAGCACCAGCCGTAAAGTCAGGAGCACCTGAGTTCAAATCTGGCCTCAGACCAAACACTTGACACTTACTAGCTGTGTGACCTTGGGCAAGTCACTTAACCTCCATTGCCTAAAAAAAAAATCTTGGTAACAGGGAATTCACCCTTAACTAAGGGAGCCAATTCAGTTTTGAGGAAGTTGTTACTGTGATTTGTTTCCTGATCTTGAAAGAAAATCTGCATTTAAGTAGTTTCTACCCAGTCATCCTGTGGTCCTCCTCTGGGGTTCAGTAAGGGAAGGTTAATTATTCTTCTTCATAAATAAGGAGCATTCCTCAAAATTATTTTTGTATGTTTCAAGCTACTAGGAACTGAGATGTTGAGATCTATAAAGTTGAGTTGTAGTCAGTATTTTTAATATTGTCATCAACATTTTTTGTCAGAACTTATTCATTGGAAATTTAATAGTTATTAATATGTTCAAATCAGTTTCAGAGAAATAGCATTATAATAGAAAAGGAATTGTTTGATTTTATTGTAACATTGAAATGAAGACTTGTATATGTGGTGATTATGATGTGAGCTCTGACCAGTTTTGAGCCACTGGTTCCACTTGACCATTTCTGGTCAAACACTTTTGGAAGCTCCATAATATCTCTAGTAATTTTCATAATATCATAGGAACACATCACTAGTATTCTCTTTGTACCTATGTGAAACATCAATAAAAAATTCTTATTGTGATTTAAAAGGATGAGATAAATCATAATTATATTTATAGCTTCCTTCCTCATGTAATAGAAAAGTGTATGGAATGTTCAGCCCTCCGATGTGAGGGCTTGCTGAACCATTTTTAGGGCTGATGGTCTGCTTTTATGTCCCTCTGCCACCCAACTCTCATCTGTGACTCCAAGAAGCTATAATATGAGGAAACAGTTATACCTTGGTAAAACTGTCTTGGCAGACAGGTAAAACCAGATTAAGGATACTAGACAGTCCTCAAACCTATTGGTATGTTACAGGGATGCCTACCCCAATAATGTGAAGACGTTTTCCTGGTGGAGTGGGCAGATGAGAACAATTTGTTCAAATGGGTATGAAGGCAGCTAAAGTGGGCAATGAGGACAGACATCAAAGATGCCAAGGTCATCCACTGCAACCTGGGCAAGTGCTTGTGTTTTTGACTTTCGTCTTGCCACTGGACTTTGACGACTCAAGAAGAGAGTGAAGCTAATGATTCTGTGCAACTCTGCCTTACTTAAATCCAAGTCACAAATAAGTCAAGACATAATCTTGTGATGTCACTGATCGTCTTTAAAAACAAAAGACAAACAACAACATTGATGTAAGAGAACCAATATGACTTAGTAAATTGAGTGTTGGACTGAAGTTGAAATAACTAGGATTTAGTTAGACTGCTGGTATTTCCTGGCTATGGGATCCCAAGAGGGTCACTTATCCTCTTTTGCCTCGGGTAATTATTAAGGTCAGAACCACTGAGGTGTAGACAGATTGGCTTCTCACATTGGTTTAAGGCATTCCCAGTTCCATGACAATCTTATGAGATCATAGATTTTTGGTGAGTTTATTTTTTCCTCATAGAAAATCTAAAGCTTCAAGTACTCTCAATGATTCATTATAAAATGTAATGTCTTTAAATAGCTTACTATCATTATATTCCAATTATACATGTAAAATATAGCTGATCAATATTAGCATAACACATACACATATATATCACTAAAGAATATATTATTGAGTCTTGGAAACATTGTAGTCTTTGAAGAATTTAAAAATGTAGTCACCCAGCAGTTAAAGCAGAGGTGTGTTGTAGGCATGATAAGCTGCACCATATAAGAAAAAAAAAAAAGGTTTCAGAGAATAAGAGTAAATGATGACATCAAAGAAATGTGTGATTGAAAAGAAAGTAAGTGACATGGTGAAAATGAAGGATGACCTAGGGGTGGGCTGTGTACTTTTCCGCTAGCCTTGTGCCAAGAAGAAATGAGAGAGGCTCCTAGAATTCGTGGAAGTAGATGGACAAGAGTGAAAGAGAATGGGCAGGCATGGGGAGTGAGGTAGGGTGTTGCGATTTGCATCCGTACATGGAATGTTCACATCAATGAGGCAATAGATTTATTTCAGGATTTGAGTAGAGGATATAAACTCCAGCTTTTATTTTTTAATTTATTTTTTAAACTGTTTCAGTTTTTAGGATGAGAATAGATTTTGACAGCTTGGATAACTTTAACTGGTCTGACAATCAATTTCAAAGTTCAGTGATTTTCGGAATACTAGAAATATAATTTTATGCTCTAACTCATTGGTGATCGGTTCTTGGGTAAAAATCTGGTGAGAAAATCGTTATAGCCAATCACATAAAAGTATTTCATACACTGTGAAACATGATAATATTTTAATGGATTTTTTAAACCGTACCAGTTCCCTGTATAACAGCATAATCCATCCTTCAAGTCATCTGTAAAAACAGCATCTCCTAGGAGCAATTTACACCCTGAACTAGTCCAAATAGAAAGGAAAAGAAATTGTTTTAAATCCCTAAGTTGTGGTATGAAGACAGTTTGGAGTGATTTGGACATGAGTGTAGAGTGATTCTAATTCACTGAATCTCAGAGTGATAAGGGACTTCTACTACTTACTTTTGTGTCCTGTGTCAGTCTAGTGAAGGCTAGGAATCTTTTCTCGGAATAATATTCACAAAACAAATTCCATTGGCTTCTTTTTGGATCTAGAATCAAATGCAAATTATATTTGTCATGTAAGAATACTTTATATCTATAGAGAGCTTTAAAATTGGCAAAGCTCTTTTCAAATATTATTGTATGCTATCCTCACAATGATCACAATAATAGGTGCTATTATTATCCCCGTTTTACAGATGGAGTTGTTAAGGCAGATGTGAATTGCTTTTCAAAGACAGATTTGAACTCAAGTATTCCTTTCTCCAGGTCTGGCGCTCTAGCCACTTGTGGCACCTAGTTGCTTTTCCAACCTTATTCCCCCAACCTACCCTTCCAGTCTATATCTATAGCAGTAGGTATCTCTTACTGTGAACTGTGTCATTCAGGAAACATTACCTTCTTCTTATTCCTCACACATGATATTCTGTTTTCCATCCTCGTGCCTTTGCAAAGCTAAACCTCTCATCTGGGATACACTCTTTCCTTACATATGCCTTGTATAACCCCTAGTGTCGTTCAGCTCAGATATCACCTTCTACAGATACCTTTCCTGATTCCCTGAACGGCTAATCCTTATTGTTGTTATACATGCATCTTTTCTCTGCTCCTAGAGGCTCCTAGGTGGTATAGTGTTTTGGGAGATCAATTGATATCATATTTATAAAGTGCTTAACACAATGTTTGGCACATAGTAGGTGCTTAATAAATACCTACTCCCTTCCCTTTCCCCTTTCCACTTCCTCCAGTAGAATATAAGTTCTTTGAATGCAGAAAATATTTTACTTTTTCTTTGTATCTAACTAGCAGAGTGCCTGGCACTCTGTTTAGTAAAGGTTTGTTGAGTAATTGGTTTATTGTTGCTCTTTGACAGTTATCATGATTCCTCTCTCTCTGTCTCTCTCTCTCCCTCTCTTTCTCTCCTTTTTTTTTTTACATTTCCCTCTTCCAGTTTAACTTAATTAAATGGTTCTTAATCCTTAGCATATAACTACATCTCTTATCAAGCAGGAGTTGGGAAATGGATACCCTTACAACTACCAAGAACATTATTGGACTTTGTGTCACTGGCCCTGAGACAAATATTTTTTTCTGATATCCACCAGTTTTATAATCCATTGTCCACAAAACTCTCCTCAAAAATAAAGAGCTATGCTACTTGATGGTTCTTAACACAGCTGAAGAATTCTGATGGCACTCTATCTGCAGGAACCCAATTTATGGTAAATGGCCCTTTACAATGAAAAAGCTCTGATCATTCCTCCAATTAAAAATAGGATCTTGTATAAAAAGAAACATACACAACCCAATCTGGATGAGCAGAGCTTCAGCTGGCTTACTATATTACTCCATTTATCTTCCCTTTTCTACTTCCTTCTCAGTTGCAAGATGAGAGGGAGATGAGCAGGGGGTATTATGAGGCTCTCTGTTAGTCCAGATCATTGGGTATTTCTTCCTATTTACATAATGCTCCGAGTGCAAAATGCATTGTTAACACCACCACCCCCTGCAGTCTCCAGCAGGCAACAACCCCTACTGTCAAATGGGGCTTAGTATTAATAAATCTAATCACTTACTTCAGGTAACAATTAACTGAGCCCTAACATTCTTCCAGAAGACTTTAATGTGGGGTTGTAAATACGTATGTATATATAGATGAATAAATTTTACATTTATATATTAATATGTCTAGTATAGAATTATGCATGTGTGGATTTTACACATATGTAAAACTCTGTATGTAGCACCAGAAATATTTTTTCCCAAGATCCAGCACCTATTCTTCCCATCATCCATCCTTGAATATAGGAGGAGATATCCACTACCAATGCAGGCAGACAATTTGTAGCTTAAAGACATGACTGCAGCAGAGACATTAGAGACCTGTTATGGGTCAGAAAATCAGCATATGCTAGAGGTGGCCAGGTCTTCCAGGCTTTTTAGACCAGCTCCTTATCTTCTTTGTCATGCTCCCTAATGGAAAGGAGGCTATTCATCTGATAATGTCACAAGAAAGAAATCTGTTCCAATTTAATTCAACAAATATTTATTAACCGCCTACTAAGTACAAGGAATTGTAGACACCACCTCTCCAGGAAATTCTAGGAGACAGCAACCATACCTCCTGGTTCTCTTGCCTTAATTCAAGACAAAGGTCAGATTTCACCATCTATGGGAGACTTTTCTTGCCATCCTCTAACTTGACTACTAGCATCTTCCTTCCGAGATTATTTTTCAATTACTCTCTATATATCTTGTATGTACATTGCTGTTTGCATATTACTCTCCCACTTGGATGGGAACTCCTTGAGGTCAAGGATAGTAATTTAGCCTAATGTTTGTTTCCCCAGCACTTAGCACAGTGTCTGGCACATATTAACCACTTAATAAATATGCTTATTGACAGTTTGGCTGTCAGTCCATACTAGGATCAAAGACCAACAAATTAAAAAAAAGCAGAAGAAACATGCATATAAATTATGGTCAGCTAATTAGAAGAGGGCCAGAACAAAGTTTTCATGGAGTCCAAGGCATTTGAGCTGAGCATTAAGGGAAGCTAGGGTGATGTTAAGTGAAGGTGAGGAATGAGTATCTTCTAGGTATGAGGGCTAGCTTGTACAAATTCATGGAGACAAAAGATGAAATGAGGAGTCACAGGGTCCAATTATTAGTCTAGATGTGATAGATGTGTGAAGAGGAACGATAGAAACTGCACACATATGCATATACATATATATGTATACACATACACACAGACACAGACACACATATATACATATACACACATACATACAAATATATGTATGTATGTGTATATATGTGTGTATATATACATATATATGTATATATATGTGTATGTATATATATGTATATATATATGTGTATGTATATATATATGTATATATATATATGTGTGTGTGTGTGTGTGTGTGTATGTGTTTGTGTGTGTAGTTTCTATCTTTCCTCTTCACATATCTATCAAATCTAGACTAATAATTGGGCCCTGTGACTCCTCATTTCACCTGCAAAAAGAAACTACTGAACCTTCTTGAGCATGACAGTGATGATGTGGACTCAGGATACTTAGGAGTATATGGCAGTCATACAGAGGGTAAATCATAGAGGGAAGAGAGTAGAAGAAAGGAGAACAATTAATAGATTACAATATTCGTCCAGGAAAGAGGTGATAAATGTATCAAATAAGTGTGAATGAAGAGAAGGGGGGAAATGCAAAAGGTGTTTTAGAAATAGAATTGTTAAGAAATGGCACCTTACTGATTGGGGACAAGGAGAGGGAAGTGAATTTTGTCCTAGGTCTATCAAATTTGGGTAGGACCTGCCTACTTTTTTGAATGATTTTGACATGTGTGGACAGGCATATAAATTGTGAGAATGTTGGTCTTATTTTCAATTGATTAGGGGATAGTGTAGACAAAACCTAATAAATATGTTATTTTTTAAAAATAGGATAGCAGGCCAGCCAGTTTATGGATGGTAGGGTGTGCCAGATTTTCGTGTTAAGTAGACAGTCAATATAATTATATAAATAATATGATAATATGCAATTTGAAATATTCCAAACTTTTATATTCCTAGATGCTATAGAAGGCCAACACTTAGGCCTAACTACCCCCTGACTCTGCCTTGAAAATGTCACTGTCAAGAGAGATGTGTTCCTGGCCATTTTGTTTTGTTTTGTTTTATCATAAATACTGTGCAGTTCTTTAAATTGTTCCTGAGGAGTAAAAGTGACCTAAAATTTAAGTGAAGGAAATACTTGGTGCTCTGTATTCACCAAGTAGTTAATAGGCAAACTAAATTACCCAGCCAGTGAGAGGGAGAAGAGTAAACAGTTTTCCAAAAGTAATTAGACAAGTGCTGTACTTAAAGGACAAACTATGATACCATGGAATTGCCTGCTGTACCTTGATGACAATGAGGCTGCCAGTGGCTTCCTGGCCTCCTCCTGTTTGTGAATTTCCTGAGCTTCTCTTATCTTCCACTCAATACTGTTTTATAGCAAAACACTATCACAGCAGCATATCACATTTTTCCACTGAAGCATCCAGGTTCTCAAAAATATGGAAAGCATTAAATGTGTAGGTGGAAATCCTTTATTGCCAAGCCAAATTAAAAGATGGACATACTGTAATTTTCCATCACAGTGGGAACACTGGTGGAAAAAAAAAATCTCTTGAAGAGGCATTTTCTTCTATCTGCTAATATACCATAAAGTGTACTTTCTAATTAAAACTTTTAAATGACTTTAATTACTGAAATAAAAAGGACCTATGTCAAAATGATTCCCATATGCACTGACTGGGCATTAGGATGGGGGTCGGGAGTTTGTATAGTAACTGTAGTAGATGAAATCTCAAAATGCAATGGGAGAAACACATACCAAACAATTAATCTGTTTGTTTCCTGTTACTGGACTTTTTAGTTGATATTATACTTATCTTGGGTAATGAGATAGTCGATAAAGGACTGGCCTTGGAGTCAGGAAGGCCTGAGTTCAAGGACTACTCATGACACAGACTGCCTTTGTAATTCTATGCATGTCATTTAATCTCAGCAATGGTCTCAAACCATAAGTCATTGAAGGGCCACCTATCCACATCCATCTAGAATCCTCAACATCAAGGAAGTCATAAATCTGGACTAAAAAACAAGTAAAAACTCAAGCTAAAAGAGACAGATTCATTTCCGAAAATTTTCCTTTGATCATTATAGACAGAATTTTCATAATGGGAAGTGTAAAAGGTTATCTTATATTTTGAGGAGGAAAATTTCTGTTCCCCTTGCTGCCTTTTCCTACTTATGATCCTATCCCACACATTTTTTTCCCACTAGGATTTGTCAGTCCTTGGAAGGAGTCAATCTATCAGCATTGTTGATTGCTGTAAGAAAAAAGTTGCTATTAGTAAATATGATTATTCCAAGAGTTATTAAAACATTACTTCATACTATTATACCATTATATGATATAGTCAGTAAAGTGATAGACTTGGTGTCAGGAAGATTAGAGTTTACATTCTTCATCCAACAATTATTAGCAAGTCATGTAACCTATCTTGTTTTCTATTTCCTCAATTGTAACATGTGGATGATTACATCTCCTATATCCAGGTGGTTGTGAGAATCAAATTAGATAAAACATACAGCACTTTGAAAACCATAAAGAACTGTTCAATCTATTGAATGCCAAATATACAGAAATTTAGGTATTTTGTGAGATTTTATGGTGATGGAAACAGACTGCTTGTGTGGCAATCAGAAAGGCCTGAGTTAGAATTCCTACTCAAATATTTCTTGTCCATTTTACTTTGATCCAGTCTTTTTTTTCTCTATCTTGACTGCCTCATATGTAAAATGGGTATAATTACAATGCTGACTCACAAAGTTGTTAGAAAGTCATCAAGTGAGGTAACATATGTCAAGCACAAGGAATATATCTCTTCCTTGCCAAGGGACTTTTCAGAACAGGGGAATAAAAGTTAGATGGATGCCAAATTCTTTTTGGTAAGGATTTCTTTTGGTAAGGATTATTTCCTTCACCTGAATTACCAAGTGGGATGTGTTGGTAGTTGTAACCCCAAGAAACTTTGATATGACTTCAAAAGTATATCTGGAGTGGGTTATGGAATATGCATAAAATATGTCACTTTAAAAAAAAAAAGAAACCGATATCTGGATGATTTAAGTAATGTACAAAAGCCTGACACACGTGTTCAAAACCATAGCTGTGCCTATGCTGGGTATTGTCATTATTCCTTAGGGATAAATATCAAATTCACTAAGGGTATTCATAAGGGTGATGAAAACTTCCCAGTACAAAGTTGCACCAGAAGAGAGAAAATGTTTGTGGAGGAGAGCACTAGTAAATGGAGCAATGAGGAAAAGCTTGATATAGAATGGGGCATTTAAGCAGACACTTGAATGAAAGAGAAGATTCTAAAAGGTGGAGATGAACAGGAAGTGAATTCTAGACATCACAAGGACAAGCAAAGCAGACACAGATGGGACATAGAAAGTAATCAATAAGTAAAAGAGTCCAGTTTAGATTGCAAAATATTTCAAGAGAACTAACACATGATAAGGCTAGAAATGTAATTTGGGTAAATGGTTTAACTTTCTAATAGAGGCTTTATATTTGATTGTTAAAATAATAGGGAGCCACAGGATTTTGTTGAGTAAGAAAGTGACATGGTCAGAGTTGAACTTCAGGAAAATCAGATAAGTACACGTAGGATGGATTGGAGTAAGGAGAGATAATGAAGGGATAATAAATTCTAAAAAAAGCTAAAATATTTCAAGGGAGGCATCATAGATCTAAATGGGGATATTATCTGAATTTAGAGAAGAGGGTGAAGTATAAGGCAAGGCTCTTCCCATCTCTATGAGACCCTGAGAATCATATTAATTTATTTTTTCTCCCTTGTGCTTGTCACTTACTTTTTTTTCCAACTGTCTTATTCACTTTGTCTTATCTCTATGTATCATACATGTATGCATGTGCACACACATATGTGTAAATATGTATTTATATGTGAGTATACACACATACATAAATATACATGCACAACATCCGCCTATATATACATATGCATACACACATATATACACACACACACATATATAAACATACACACATGCATATATACACACATACACACACAAACTCATACACCATCTCTGGGTGCTTCTTTTAATGATTTGTATACTTCAGATACTTGTCCTGCCAAGAAAGCAGCATTCTCACTCTCAGCTGTTTATGTCAGTCTAACCAAATATCCATTTAGGCACATATGCAGAAGGAAATCATTAAGTATCGCTGATTTTCTGTCAGATATTTCAAACAGTATGTCCTAGGGACATCTGATATTCAATGTATTTAAAACTTAACTCAAAATATTCCTTCATAAACTGTTCATCTCCTCTTACAAATGTCCTTTTTTTTCCCCCAAAGGCACCAGCATTCTTCCAGTGTCTCAGGTTTGTAACCTCAACAATGTCTTGGACTATTTATTTTCCCTTATCCCACATGTCCAATAAATTGCTGAATCTTTCCATTTCTATCTTTCAACATCCTGGTGTTGCTGCTCAGCCACTCAATCATGTCCAACTCTTTGTGACCCTATGAGCCATGTCATGCCAGGCCTTTCTAGACTCCATTTCCTCACAAAGCCCTTCCAAACTCGTATTTCATTGCTTTGATGGCACTGTGCATCTATCTTATCCTCTGTCTTCGCCTTTTTCTTTTACCTCCAATTGTTCCCAACATCAGGGACTTTTCCAATGAATTCCATCTTCTCATTCTGTGGTCCAAGTATTTAAATTTTATTTTCAGTATTTGATCTTCCAGCGAATAGTCTAAATTAGTTTCTTTAGGTATTGACTGATTTGATCTTCTTGCTATTCAAGGGATTCAACACCACAGTTCCAAAGCACTAATTCTGTGGTATGTAGCCTTCTTCATAGTCCAACTCACAAAGCTGTAGATTGCTACTAGAAAAGCCATAGGTTTGACTACATGGATCTTTGTTGGCAAGGTGACGTCTCTACTTTTTAGTGTGATGTCTGGATTTGCCATAGCATTCTTTCCAAGGAGTGTGTTTTAATTTCATGGCTGCATTCCCTGTCTGTTATGATCTTTAAGCCCAAGAGGGGCAAAACAATATATGACACTACTTCCATTTCTTTTCTGTCCATTTCCCAGGTAACTGAACCAGTTCAAAGATCTTAGATGTTGTTGTTGTTGTCATTGTTCTTAAGCTTCAAGCTAGCTTTTATTTTCTCCTCCTTCACTCTCATAAAGAAGCTTCTTGGCCCGAGTTCTTCCCAGTTTTTCTCAGAAGCAACATTAAATCAAGGCTCTAAGAGATTTCTGGAGAGATAGAATGCGCAAAAAGATGAAGTGAAACAATTTTTCAGCCCAAAATAACTTAGAAAGACTTCAGGAAAAGTCTGTGTCATGGAGTCCAGCACAGACAGTGTGCAGGCAAGCCAGTGGGATGCTCTTAGTTACAGTACAGATAAGCAACCAAGTCCCCACAATCCTAGTTCAGTAGGCCAATGGCACAGCAGGCCAGCCATGAGGCTCCAGCCCTAGCACAGCAGGGGAATTGCCAGACCCAGAACCAAGGGCACAGCAGCCTCAGTTAGACTGGGACACCTTAGGGCACTGAGCAAACCACCAGTCCCAGGGGTCCTGGAACAGAAAGCAGTGACCAGACCCCTGACCCCCAGTGCAAGAAGTTTAGTACAGTGACCCCTGTACCCCAAGAGCACAAATCAATTTTGAAAAAAATAATCAAAAAATTAAAAAAATAAACATCTTATTCAATAATATTTTAACTGTTTACCCTACATGGGAAGATGATACTTGTAATTCTTGAGAACTATATCTCTTTGAATTCAATTAGGAGTATACATTGACAGAGGGTGTAGGTATAAGTTGACTTTGATGTGATGATATAAAAAATAAGGGTTGAAAAAAGTATTGTACTGGAAGAAGAGGAAAGAGGGGAGCAGAATAGTAAATTACATCATGTGAAGAGGCACAAAACACGTATTACAGCAGAGGGAAAGAAGGGAGGGAATGAGCACTGTTTTGAATCTTTCATCAGATTTAGCTCAAAGAGAAAGTAACATACACATTTAGTTTGGTAAAGAAATTTATCTTACCCTATAGGGAGGTAACAGGGAAAAGGGGAACAAGAAGTGGGGGAGAGGCTGATAGAAGGGAGATGGTGGGTCAGAAGCAAAAAAAGAAAAAAAACTGGTGGGAGGGACAGGATAAAAGGAGAGAAAGAAAAAAGTACAAATAGGGGACATTAGAATGGAGAAAAATACACAGTTAGTAATCATAATCAAGAATGTGAATGAGATGAACTCTCTCATAAAATGGAAGTGGGTAGCAGAGTGAATTAAAATCAGAATCCTACAATATGTCTTTTACAAGAAACACATTTGAAACAGAATGACACTCACAGAATAAAGGTAAAAAGCTGGAACAGAATATATTATGCCTCAGCTGAAATACAGAACAAACAAAAATAAAAACAGGGGTAGCAATCTTGATCTCATACAAAGCACAATCAAAATTAGATCTAATTAAAGGAGACAAGGAAGGAAATTATACCTCGCTAAAAAGTACAGTTGAGAATGAAGTAATATCAATACTAGATATATATTCACCAAGTGTAGTAGCATTTGAATTCTTAGAGAATAAGTTGAGGGAGTTACAGGAAGAAATGGACAGTAAAACTACACTAGTTGGGGACCTCAACCTCTCCCTTTCTCAACTAGATAAATCTAACCACAAAATAAACAAGAAGAAAGTTAAGAAGGTGAAAAGAATATGTTACAGTTAGATATGGTATAAATGTGGAGAAAACTTAATGGGAGTATGAAGGAATACACCTTTTTCTCAGTGGTACGTATTACCTACAAAAAATAAAATGACCATATATTCAGGCAAAAAAATCTAATCAATCAAATGCAGAAAGGCAGAAATATTAAATTCATTCCTTTGAGGTCATGATGCAATAATAATCACATGTAATAAAGAACCATGGAAAAATAGATCAAAAATTAATTGGAAACTAAATAAACTAATCCTGAAATATAGGTGGATCAATGAAAAAAATCTTAGAAACAATCAATAATTTCATCAAAGATAATGACAATAATCAGACAACATATCAAAATATATGGGATGCAGCCAAAGCAATGCTTAGGGGAACTTTCATACCTCTAAATGCTTACAGGAATGAAATAGAGAAAGAGGAGATCAATGAATTGAGCATGCAATTAAAAAAAAAAGCTAGAAAAGGAACAAATTAAAAATTCTAATTAAACACCAAATTGGAAATTCTGAAGCTCAAGGAAGAGATTAATTAATTTGAAATTAGAAAAATTATTCTACTAATAAATAAAACTAAGTTGGGTTGGTTTTATGAAAAAAAATAAGTAGATTAACCTGTGATCATTTTGATTTAAAAAAAAAAGGAAATGAAATTATCAGTATCAAAAATGAAAAAGTAAATTCAAAACCAATGAAGAGCAAATTAAAGTGATAATTAGGAGCTATTTTGCCCAACTGTATGCCAATATATCTGACAATCTAAGTGAAATGGATAAATATTTACAAATATATATATATATATATGTATATATGGCCCAGATTAATAGAAGACAAAAAAATACTTAAATAAAACCATTTCAGAAAAAAGAAACTGAATAAGCCATCTATGAACTTCCTACAAAAAAAATCTCCACAACCAGATGGATTTACAAGTGAATTCTGCCAAACCTTTAAAGAACAATTAATTCCAGTACTACATAAACTATTTGGAAAAACAGGTAAAGGAGGCCTACCAAATTCCTTTTATGATACAAATGTGGTGCTGGTACCTAAACCAAAAAGAGCCAAAAGAAATAAAATTATATACTCATTTCCCTAATGCATATTGATGCAAAAAAATATATAAAAGTAAAAGATTACAGCAATTTTTCGCCAGAATAATACACTGGTGATTTATATTGGTAATGCAGAGCTGGTTCAATATTGGGAAAACTATTAGCGTAATTGACTATTTCAATAACAAAACCAACAGAACTCATTTGATTATCTCAATAGATGCAGAAAAGGCCTTTGACAAAACACAGCACCCATTCCAATTAAAAACAGAGAATAAACATAAATGGAGCTTTCCTTACAATGATCAGTAGTATCTATCTAAAACTATCAGCAAGTATTGTATGTAATGGGGATAAGCTAGAAGGTTTCCCAATAAGATCAGGGGTGAAACATGGATACTAAATACCATCACAATTACTCAATATTTTACTAAAATCATGAGATTTAGCAATAAGAGCAGAAAAAGAAATGGAAGGAATTAGAATAGGCAATGGGGGGGAAAAAGCCATCACTCTTTTCAGATGATACAGTGGAATACTTAAAGAATCCTAGAGAATCAATTAGAAAGCTATTTGAAATAATTAACAACTTAAGCAAAGTTGCAGGATATAAATAAACCCATATAAATCTTCAGCATTTGTATGTGTTACCAACAAAGCACAGCAGCAAGAGAAAGAGAAATTCCATTTAAAATAACTATATTTGGGAGTCTACTTGCCAAGACAAACCCAGGAACTATATGAACACAAAAACGACAACAACAACAACAACGATAACAACTTTTCATGAGTCAGATTTTTTTTTGGAACTCCCTTGCTTTCTTCATAATCCAGCAAATGTTGGCAATTTGATCTCTAGTTCCTCTGCCTTTTTGAAAATCAGTTTGCTTTTCTGCTAATTCTTGGTCCACTAAAGTTAAACTGGCAGGATTTGAAGCATAATCTTGCTAGCTTGCAAAATGAATGCAATCATTTGTTAATTTGAACAATCTTTGACATTTCCCTTCATTAAGATTGGGATTATAATCCAGGGAGCACTGGTGAGTTTTCCAAATTTACTTACATACTGAGTACAGAGTTTAACATCATCTCTTAGGATTTTAAATAGTTCAGCTGGAATTCCAACACCTCCTCTAGCCCCATTGTTAGCAAAGATTCTTAAGCCCAACTTAATTTCATTCTCCAAGATGCCAGGCCCTAGATCAGTAACTACATAGCACTGTGGTTATCAATGATGTTAAGATCTTTCTTGTATAAGTTTTCTATATATTCTTGCCACATCTTAATCTCACTTATTTCTGTTTAATTTTTATAATTTTTGTCTTTTATCATGCCAATATTTAATGAAAAATTCCCTTGATATGTCTAATTTTCTAGAAGAGGTTTATCTTCCCAATTATATTGTTTCCTTGTATTTCTTTGCATTGCTCATTAAAGAAAACCTTATCTCTCCTTACTATTCTCTGAAATTATGCTTTCAGTAGGGTATAACTTTCTTTACTTTTCATTTTTTTTCCTAAGCTATTTGTAAAGCTTCATCAGATAGGAATTTTGCTTTCTTGCTGTTTTCTTTTTTTTGGAATGTGTGTGTGTGTGTGTGTGTGTGTGTGTGTGTGTGTGTGTGTGTAGAACTGTGGACAGAGGTTGACAATATTGTATAGTTCCAACATACTCCCTTCCTCCTACTTCATCATATACAATATTGTCAACCTGGGTCCATAGTTCTTAAGGCACTGTATTTACCAAATTTAATCTCTAAAATCTATTCATCAGCTTCACTTTATACTCATAAAGGATGTTATTTAGGTAATATCTATATAGTCTGTGGTTTTCCATACTTTCTTTAAGTCTGAATGTTTCAATAAGAAGCTCATTATCTGAACCATAGTCAACTCAGTCTTGCTTTAATTGACTGTGTACAGCTTATCCACTTTTGCTGCTAAAATATATAATCAATATGATTTCTATATCGACCATCTTATTATTTCCATATGTAGAATCATCTTTGGGTTGTTGGAAAGAAGTATTTGCTATGACCAGTGAGCTATCTTGACCAAAAATTATTAGTTTCTGCCACGCTTCATTTTTTATTCCTAGACAAACATGTCTGTTGTCTTTTGATTTCCTACTTTGGCATGCCAATCCCCTATGATAAGTATTGCATCTTAAAAAAAATCATGTTATTTCTAGGAAATATTGTAGGTCTTTATACAACGAATAACCTTTGGCTTCTTGGATATTGGTTATTTGAGAATAGACTTCTGTTACTATGATATTGAATGGCTTCCCTTTGATTCAAACAGATAAAGTATGACATTTTTGAGATACTACTGTACTACATTTTGCACCCTTTTATTAACTGTGAAGACTACTCCACTTCTAAGAGATTCTTGCCCATAATACTATATATAATTATCACTTGAATTAAATTCACTCATTCCATTCCATTGAAGTACCCTGCATCCAAGATGCTGATGATCTGACTTCTCTTATTTAAGCTCATCCATCTTATTAGTTCTATGTTTACTTATATAATATTACACCCTTAATCTGCACTCACACAGCTATCACCTTAGTTCAGGCTCCTATCATATTTACATATATTATAGTACCAATATCCTAATTGGCCTCACTGCAAATATTTCACCATTCCAGTCCATTCTACAAACTCTTGACAAAGCAATCATCCTAAAGGGCAGAAAGGTGGCTCAGTAGATAGAGTACTCATCTGGGAGTCAGGAAAACATGAGTTCAAATCCAGTCTTAGACACGTTTTAGCTGTGTGATCTTGGGCAATTCACTTAACTTCTGATTGCTTAACAAAATGGATCCACTGTTCCTACTGGAAAAGGAAATGACAAATCATTCCATTATCTTTGCCAAGAAAACCTCAAATGGGGTCACAAAGAATCAGACATAACTGAAATGTCTGAACAACAACAATCTTCCTTAAGCATAAACCCAATCATGTAACTCCCCTATTCAATCAAAGGCAGGGGCTTCAAACTGCTTCTAGGATCAAATATAAACTGTTGTTGAAATTTAAAGCCAAGTAGAACCAGACCTTAAGAAAATAAAACCTGATTCATGAGTTGAGATGATCTAATTACATGTACCTACCTTGGAGGTAAGTGACAAAGTGAAGACAGCATAGGAACTGGATTCAGGAAGACATTAAGTTCAAATTCTGCCTCAGACGTTTACTACCTATGTGATCCCAGAAAATTCACTCAGCCTCTTCCTCCTTCCTCAGTTTAAACCTGAAGATAATAATAGAACTTACCACACATGATTGTGCTGAGGCTCAAATAAGATAGCATTAGTAAAGCATTTGGCCCAGTTTTAGCAAATAGTAGGCACTTAATAAATGTTTCTATCTTTCCCTTGCCTTTGTAACTCCTTATAACATATGTCAAGGTATCTGTTTTACCTGGTTGCCTTTTGGTGTTACTGATTTACTTTATGACCTTAGATAAATCACTTTTGCCCTCTGTGCCTCACATTTCTTGTCTCTAAAATGAGAAGGCTGGACTCTTACCTCCTTACTAGCTCTTTGTCTATGTTCCTTTGAGTCTATGTATGAAGTTTGGACCACAGTTTTATATTAAATTTTATGAATGGCAGGAGGCTGAGAATGACATATGAAATGAAATATTTCTTCCCACAGACCTAAAACTCTAGAAGCAGAGGCACAATTTATACTAACTCATGCCAGATCTCAAGTAATTCAGAAATATAAATCTTAAAGAACATTAAAAAATGCTTCTGTTCTGTTTTCCTTTGGATAAGAATTTATTGACGTTCTTTGCATAGGCCTCTTGTCAAACACTGTAAAACAGAACCAATTCCTAGGTACACCTCCAAGGTTAGAGACATCAAATGTGAGCTGAAAGATATTCATTTTCAAGAGATGGTAGTACTGCATGAGATTTCATGGAGAGTGATAGCATATATATTCATAGTCAAAAGACAGATTTTCTTTTTAAGAACAGATATTTCTAGTTATAAAAATCTCTTTCTGTTGTTTTAAAAATAGGATCCATTTAATTCATGGGAATACAAAATGAGAGCTGACAAGCAGCTTAGAGGTGATTGAATCCCACTCCCTCAATTTGCAGTTGAGGAAAATGAGTGCCAACCATGATTGCTAGCTTGCCCAAAGTCATACAGATGAAGTAAGTCATAAAATGAAGAGATAAAGTATAATATAAGGAGAAAAAAAATGGAAAGAGAATAAAAAGAGAAACCTGAAACTTAAGCAAGGAACTGGATAGTGTAAGACAGCATGGAGTAAATGAGACTCAAAAACAAAAAAGAAATATTAGAGCAAAGTCAAAAGAACAAAGCATGTATGTTATCTTCTATAAACAACTGACCTAGAAAACAGGATGAGAAAAGATCATACATGAATTATGAACTCCTAAGAAAGTATGATAAATCACAAAACATAGATAGCATGTTTCAAGAAGTAACAGAATATTTCCTCAAACTATGAGAAGTTAAGGGCACAGTGAAAAGAAAATAAATTCATAGACCACCAGATGAAACTGCAAAATATAATTGCAACTCCCTAATGTCTCACTCTGGATCTACATATCCCTTCCACTCTGCCCTCTGGAATTCTAGATTCATGAGTAACAACTTCTTTCCATTTTCCTTTTTTATTCTTTTCAACTTTTGGCACTCTTATAGTCCTGAGTCAAACATCATGTGACTGCTTCCCTCAACAACTGTTCCACTACCTATTATACTTTCTTTCATGCTTCCAGATTCTTTGGTTTCAGTAAGGGAGTCAGAAGACTTCTTGCTCTCTATTACCATTTCCAGACAGTCTCTGCACCAACATCACTCAGAGACCTCTCCTCCTTGAAGTTTCATTCTAACTGAATTATCACCTAATCCATATCCTTGTGAAGGTTATCTACTAACCCTCAAGGTATTCTTCCTGTTCATGTCACTGACCAGCTCACATTGTTTTTTCTTTCCACCACAAGTCCTTCCCTCATTGTACAGTACTTCCATATACATATTTATGCTTGATCAGATAGTTACTCATGTAATCCACCTTAGGCACATAAATCATTTTCATTCTCTTGATTTTATAATTTCACACAAGTGTTCCATAGACATGTTGACAATCTACAAAACTATTTTATCTAATAAGTCTTTATCACAACATCTTTCTCTTTTCCTTATGCCTCTTAATCTTGTTCTTCATTCTCATTGTGATCTCTCTGCTCACCATCATTCAGTTATTTTCTAGGAAATCATTCTTGCACTCTCCACAATATCCTCTTTCCTTATATTTAAACTGTGGGTAAACTAATTCTGATTTAAATTGCCTTTCACTCTAGAATCCCTTGTGTTCTTTTCTTATTTTTGATAATGCCTTGACAAATGCTAACTGTGGATTGCTCTCACCATCTGTCTCTTTAGCTTATATTGATGTGATACTGAACAGAGGTGTAGGAAATCACAAAATCATGACACATAGATCCATTATCAGTTTATACTATTTAATCACTACTGGACCCTCACTTCTGAAAGGCAATAGTTCTACCCCTATATAATTCATTCACTACCATTTTTCACAATGGCTGATCCAAATCTTCATTTTTTTTGTCCTCCTCAAGTCTCTCAAGGGACCTCTTCCCCTACTTTGTTACTTGAAGACCTCAAATTATTCTATAACCCCTAAAGTGAGACCATTCTCTATGAGCAATATCTTCTCCCTTCTCCATCTCCTCATCTCATATTCTGGTATTTTTTTCCCACTGTTTTTTCCTTCCCTTTAATCTTAAAGAGGTGCTCTTTATCCTTATCAAGGATAACTCCTACTACTTCACTCTTCAACCAATACCCTTTCATCTTCTCAAGTAGATTATGCCCATTGATAGTCACCACTGCCTATTCAGTCTCTCCCTATTGTTTACCTCTTTTATTTTTAAACATAAATAAATAAGCAACCAAACAATAAGTAAACAGCTCAGTACTTGATTCTAATATACCTGCTCGCAAATACCCCATATTTCCTCACTCATTAATTGATAAATTCTTTAACAAAATGATTTAATCTAGGTGCCACTCTTTCCTTTCTTCTTCCAAACTCTACAATATTGTTCCCAACCTCATAATTCCAATGGAACTCTCCTCTTCAATAACATTGATATCTTAACTGTCAAATCTAATGGCCTTTTCTCATATGTTATCCTTCTTGATCTTGCCATAGCATTTCACAGTATTGTTCACCTTTTCCTCTTCTCTAGGTGTTTATGACACCAATTTCTCTTGGTTATAGTTCTTTCTACCTGACAGTAGATCTCATTCTCTTCTTTTTCTTCATCTTTTCTTGCCTATTAACCATGGGTGTCCATCAATGTTCTGCCTTAAGGGGTTTACTCTAGCTCAGTTGATGATATCATTAGGTTCCATAAGTTCAGTTATGTAATCATTTATAAGCAGACAATTCCCAGACTTATATATTGAAACAATCACTTTCCTGAGTTTCAGTCACACATCGACAGCTGCCTTTTTAATATTTCAAATTTGTTATTCCTTAGGCATCTCAAACTCAAATGATCCAAAACAGAAATCATTATCGATTCCCCTCCTCTTTAACTCTTTTATTACTTCCAAGGAAAATTCCTTCCTCCCACTGATGAGACTCAAAATGTTAGTGTCATTCTTGATTCCCCACTCTCCTTCACCCCAAAAATCCAATGCATTGAAAAATATCATCATATATACCTTTACAGCATATCTCACACACATCCCCTCATTCTTTTCACAAAACCAATTTACCTGAACTATTCTTAAATGATTTTTATGTCCGAGTTGGAATAAATGTACTCAGAGATCCCTCTTACCTCAGCTTCTGTGATTTGGATATAATTTAAAAGCTAGTAAGAACAAAAAACAGGAATCCATTCAAAGACTTATGGTCTTAAATTATTTCTTACATTAATGCATTTCTCTTTACATAGATTAGTACTTTCAAAATCTTTGCTTATCAATCAACATTCCTAAGCAGTGTATTGTCTGATATTAATGTTTTTGGCTATAATAAATAAATCAATTTAATGTTGCTTCTTATTAGGGAGTGATATTCCACATACTTCACTTGTGAGTACATGTTGATAGAAAATAATGGGGCACTTTTATTAAAAGTAACACATCTCCAAAGTCAAGAGAATGTGTCATTCTTTCCATGTTAATTCCATGTCAATTTTCATTTTGTCCAAGAAATAGAAAACAATCTGAAAGTAGACAATCAAGAAAAGAAAAAAAGAAGAGGGGAGAAAAACAATTCTAGATGAATGAGTGTACCAGCAACATCATGGTCAATCTGTCTCTTTAACTCAGACATTAGCTTTGCTTCCAAGGCTAAAAATATTAGGCATTCTTAAATTGGAACTTTCCCCCTCTACACACATTTTGTTTCTATTCTGGAGACCCAGTTTGATTTCTGCATAATCAGCAATCATTCCTACCTTGACCTGTATGTGTCTTTTTTTCCTAATTTTTCCTATAATCAGTCTTCAAGTGGACTTCACTATACTTTCCTAAGATTGTCAGGACCTTTGCCCTAAACTGAATTTGAGGTCAAAATTTATTTTTACAAGGCTTCAACTTTTTCAAAGTCATTGAAATGCAATGTCCCTAAGCAGTAGAAAAATATTTGCTACAGTGAATTTATAAAAGAAAAATGATTTCATATTCACAAAAGCATTGTAATTTGTGACGCTGAAGACCATGAGCTTCCAACTTAATTTTATAGATAAATATATTACATATGTACTATAAAGCAAAGTTATAATGACACAATTTTATTTTATGATTTCTTTTATTTCTCTGGAAAAAATATGAGTTTAGATTTCAGACCCATTGGTATTATAAAGCTATTTATTATGTCACTTTGTTTTGTTTTATTTTTCATGAACAAAGTAACAATCATGACTTATTTAGACATTAGTGCAGTGACATCTACTGCATTTGTCATTGTTTAATATAAAGGATGGGTTTTAATAAATCAAAAATTCCATATTAATCCAAAGACCTGATATCTTTATTAGCAAGTTAATGTGATGGAATATCTATATCTATGTACATATGTAGATAGATATAGATAGAAAAGACTTTCACTCTTCAGTAATTTCTGAAGGGAACAATATATTCTGGTACATTCAAAAGCATCAATTATCTTCAAATGTGTCAACACACAAGTATTCAGAGATACAGACAGAAATCCATCCATGCCTACATATTCTGAGTGACTTGTTATATTCTTCTATTTGACAAAAGAGGCTATATATATAGGGTCTTTGTGTCATCTCTTAATACCTTTGTCATCAACATTTTGTCAGTAGAACATGCAAACTCTCCATTTTCTCCCTTGGTCTTGTAATTTCACCAGCCTAACTCATTTTTCATTCATATATTTCTTGTTGGCATCCTTTACTGGACCTGAATTTCTCTGTAATTCTTTGTTCATAGGGTATTAATGCCTCTTAGTTTCCAAGACAAGTTTCATTGTAAAGCCCTATAAAAAAGTGGAACCTCAGTGTGTCATGCAGAGTGAGGTGAAATTATGATTCGTATTAAAAGAGCCCTATAGCAATAGAACTCCATTCAATAACTAATTTAATATTCATCATGATATATAGGTAACTCTCCATTATTTCTCAAAGATTTTTTTCCATCAATGGAGCAAAAGATTTTTGCATGTCTTATCAAGGCAGAAATGCTTCATGTATTATACTAATGGATTCTGTCTCTTTACTGACAACCATCTGTGTTGAAAGGAACTCATGTTAAAGTTGTTGGTGACAAGGTAAATTTTTAAGGAATGTGGGTCAGGATTACATTCAACTAAGAAAATGATATTTAATATTAATAGCTAATGTTTATACAATTATTGGAATTTTGCAAAGCACTTTATTATATATATATGTGTGTGTGTGTGTGTGTGTGTATACACACATACAATATATGTGTGTATACACACACACACATACATACCCACACACACTCATCTGGTCATTAAAACAACCCTTTTCAATATGTTTTTGATTATTACTATTTTACAGATGAGGAAACTGAGCGTAAAAGAAGTTAACTAACTTGCTTGGGATCATATAGGTAGAAAATGTCCTTGGATTCCAAGTCTAGCACAATATCAATGATATCATAAATACTTCAAAGGGAGCAAAGTTCAAAGTGTGCTAACAATCAACACCTTACATTGGGTGGCTTTTATGTATGTCATAGGAAAGAGAACTTGAGGTTTTTCTTTCATCATCCACATAAGAATGGATTTAAAAAAAAATTAATAGTAGTGTGAACCAAGTTGAAATGTAGAAGTAGTCTGAAGTTACCTGTTACAGAAAGTAGTTTGCAGCTCCCTGTTCCAATTATACAGACAAGTCCTTTGGTTCTTTACAGGGCTAATGTCTTTCCTTTACTCATGTCTTCATCTAACTGCCACTCTGCCCTTTACAAACTTCAAATCCTTAAGCCAGAAAGAGGATTCATTTAAGCTGCAATGGACAATTCAAGATTATTAGCCTCTACCATTTTTTGTTCTTTGAAATGACAAGATAAAACATTTTTATCTATCTTTCATAATTAAAAATGCCTTCTGGAAGGAAACCTCAAATGTCACTGAGAATTATTCAAGAAGAAGTAAGACAGGATGACCCAGGACTTAGTGAGCATAGATAAAAGTCATCCAGATGACAGATGGGTATCCATAGAATTACAAGATGGGCAGTGCCCTTAACCACAAAAGGAAGACACTGTAAGAACACCTTTGAACCCTAGGGAGGTAGAAAGTGAAAATTATAATGTAGGATTCTTTTGAAATTCTCAACCTGGTATTTACAGGAGGTTCCTAAAGCTTGTCAACAGAAATCCTGAATGAGTTACATATGAAAATAAAAAGTGTGGCAGCAGCACACATGTAGTAGAAAGAGGATTAGAATGGAAGCCAAGAGACCAGTGATTTGGTAATTTGCCAATAACCATCTGTGTGAACTTGAAGCAGTGACACATTAAATTTCATTTGTAAATTTAGGGTCTCAGGCAGGATTTATTACAGGTTTCACTCAATATATCCCTGGTAAAAATGAATTTCAGAAGCTAGAGGACATGCACACATTCCTTTGGGAAGACATTTTTGATTCACAATTGCATAGGAATTCTTACATTTGACAGAAACACAGAGGTGAGACACGTCATCTGATGCTAGGTCTTCCTTGCAAATAGGAGCAGAGAGGACTGGAGGTGTTGACTTTGTTCCCTCACACAGCTTTAGTGCCTTTCCTATGAGATTACCTCCCTTTTACTTTGTATCAAGATTAGTGCCAATAATTAGTCCCCTCGAATGATCTCATAATTTTAGTTCATTCTACATATTTCAAATTGGCTGGAACCAATTACCACATATTACATAATCATAACTTAAAATAGTAGGAATCAAGCCTAGTTGTATCTATATCACTGTTTTCATTTTGCTTCCTCCGTTAAATGATGAGCTCCCTGAATTCAGGGTAGATGGTTTTATTTTGTTTTGTTCTTTACTTTGTTTTCCTGTTCTTTATATTCCTGGAGCTAGGTAGAACATGGTAAATAGGTGTTCAATAAATGTTTGTTGACTATTTGCCTTACTAGATGTTGCTAGCCAGCTCTGTGATTCTTCTGCTTGTGGCTTACTTGCCTTGCAGCCTTGATATGGCACAAGGTGGGCACAGCAAAGGAGGAACCGGGCCAAAACCTTGAGCATTATTTTAGTCATATGAAAATTAAGAGCAAGGGATGTGATCAGGATGCAGTAGAATGTGAGGTGGGTGGGCAACCTTTGACTTGACCAGAATATATTGATAGGACTGGCTGCAACAATAAAACACTTCAGCCATGGAAAGCTCAATTGGGAACTGGTTCCTAACCTGAGGACATCCCTCATTTTCCCTCAAGTTTGTGATGAATTGATATTTATAAATTTTAAGTATTTAATTGCTTCGTATGATCTTTGTTCTCCTTTCTTGTGGATGGAGAGGAACTGAGCAATTGAGACAGTATCTTAGGCTATATCAAGGGAGCTATATTATCTAAGACTAGGGATTTTGTCAAACTATTCTTCCCTCATCAGGCTACATTAAAAATGTTGGGACCATTTTTAGGTGTTATATTTCAGCAAGGCCATTGTTACCTAAGAGGATTCTTGACTTTATGATATATGAGGATCATTCAGTGAGTAGGGAGTACTTATCCAGAAAAAAAAGAAAGCTCAAGGTAGATGGGAAAGCTGTGTTAAAGAATGTTAAGCTTCTGTCATGTGGAAGAGGTATTATTTGCTTCTTTATTCTGGACCCAGAAGTTAGACCCAGGAAAAAATGCCTGGAAAGAACATTGAGGTAAATTTCAGATTGGTGTAAAGAAAATAAAAACATGCCAACATTAAAACAATGCAAAGTGGAATTGAAGGCTTACAGAGGTAGTGAGTTCCATAGCATTAAAAATCTTCAATGAGAGAGTAGATGATCACTTGCTGATCCTACTGTCTTTTCTCTGAGACTAATTCTAATTTGTTATGTCTGTATCTTGTATAAAAAAAAAGCTACTTGCAAGTTGTTTTATCTCATAGAATATTGGAGGGCCTAAGATTACAAGAAAGGAAAGATAAAAACAATTCCTGCTCTTGAGAAATTTATATTCTTTTAAACATATTTTTCTATCTTTTTAATGTTTGTATTTTATTTTTTTCCAAATAAATGTAAAAATAATTTGAGCAAATTAATCTTTTACAATTTTTATTTCCAAATTCTCTTACAGTGTCTTGATTTCTCATACATTCACTAGCTTCCAAGGAAAATAAAGTTTAAAAAAAGCATGCTTTGATCTGCATTCCAACTCTATCAGTATCCACAGAAATAGCATTTTTCTTCATAAGTCCTTTAGTATTGTCTCGGATATTTATTTTATTAGAGTAGCCATATCTTTCACAGTATTTCTGTTCCTGTGTACACGCATTTTTAAAGAGTTTTCTTTTGGGGATAACTTTCAGGAGGAGATCGGTGGATTCTTTAAATTTCTATTTTGCCCTTTGGTTCTAAAATATCAGGGTAGTTTTCCTTGATAATTTCTGGTAAGATGATGCCTAGGCTCTTTCTTTAATCATGGCTTTCAGATAGTCCAATAATTTTTAAATTATGACTCCTGGATCTATTTTCCAGATCAGTTGTTTTTCCAATGATATATTTCAAATTGTTTTCCAGTTTTTCATTCTTTTGAATTTGTTTTACAGTATCTGGATTTCTCATAAAGTCACTAACTTCCAATTACTGTATTCTAATGTTTAAGGAAGTATTTTCTTCAGTAAGCTTTTGGACTTCCTTTTTGCATTTGGCCAGTTTTGCTTTTTAGGGCATTCTTCTCCTCATTGGCTTTTTGGACCTCTTTTGTCATTTGGGTTAGGCTATTTTTTAAGGTGTTATTTTCTTCAGTATTTTTTTGGGTCTCCTTTAGCAAGCTGTTGACTTGTTTTTCATGATTTTCTTACATCACTCTCATTTCTCTTTCCAGTTTTTCCTCTACTTCTCTTATTTGCTTCTCAAAATCCCTTTTGAGCTCTTCCAAGGCATGGGACTGATTCATATTTTTCTTGGAGACTCTGGATGTAGGAGCTTTGAGTTTGTTGTCTTCTTCTGGTTGTATATTTTGATCTTCTTAGTCACCAAAATAAGATAATATAGTCTGACTCTTTTTGTGAGGTTTGATCGTGATCCCAGCCAATTACTTGAGTTTTAAACTCTTTATTAAAGTAGAGGTCTGCTTCAATGTGGATAATGTACTATCCCAAGCTTTGGGGATTTGTACAGCTCTTTTCAGAGATATTTATAGGGACCTGTAAATTTTCAGTTCTTCCAAGGTGCTGTGATCAAGGGTGAGGTGTTTACTCCTTTCTTGGCCTGTTCCAGGAAGTGAGTGACCACAAGCCCTCTTTTCTGTCTTAAAACTGTGAGGAAGATTTCCTCTCTACAGCCACTACAAGCTCCACCAGGCCAGCACTCCTTTTCACCCCAGGACCAGCCCTCAGAACTGTGACCCAGATCTAAGCAGGAGCAAAGCAAGAGATTTCTGCCTTAGCACTGGCAAAGAGATCCCTGCAGTCCCCTCATCAGCCACTTGATTCTCCCTCACTCTGGGGCTGGAAGCTCAGGAGGCAGCTGCTGCCCCAGACCATCCATGTTTGAGATCTGGGGGGCTGAAACCTAGCTTCTCTGTCACAGCAGAAACAGAAGTTGTTTCAACATCCATGGATTGAGAAGTCTGGAAACCACTGAAGCTGCCTGTGATTCAGTCCTCTTAGGACTGCTCCAGATTTGCTGTGGCCTGTGCCCCCATGCCAAACTGCGCTCCTCTCCCAGCCAAGCACCATATACCTCTCTGATTAACCATTCAGGTTATCTTGGGCTGGAAATTTGTTTCACTTTGTCTTTTTGTGGGTTCTGCTGGTTTAGAATTTATTCAGATCCATTATTTATAGGTATTTGGAGGGGTTCAGGGAAAAGCTCAAGCAAGTCACTGCTTTTACTCTGCCATCTTTGCTCCACCCTCATCCTACTTCTTGACTCTGCATTTTATATTAAATTTAGGGTCTGTTTACCTTGGAGTAGGACGGTGTTGTACTAAAGTTCAGGCTTTTTCATGGTGCTGTTTTCAGAGCTGGTTATGGGATTTGGAAGTTTCCAGTGGTTCCAAAGTGGTGATGTGGAAAGAGGTATGGTCTCTGCTTTCTTGTTCTTCACTCTGGCCACTAACTAGGAAAATGTCCCTGTTCCCCTATAGCTACAAGTGCTAGAGCTCCCCTTGGCTCTGAAACTCTAAATAGATCCTCTGCTTTCCTCCAACTACAAGTGCTAGTGCTGCTTTCTGCCTTGAAATTGTTGACAGAGCCCCTGTTCCCTTGTGACCATCACAAATATTCCCCTCTGCTCTGGAACTGAGACCCAGAATTTCTCTGATCTAAGAGCTAGGGAAGACATTTTTATGATTTATGTGGATTTATTTATGTCCTCAAACTGCAGAAGTTGTTAATTATTTCTACTACATCTGTAGTTGATTCTCGAGCATCTTTAAGTGATAGAGAAATTCACTTACTTTGATAGTATACTTTCCAAGGATGTTGACACTTGATAATTTTCATTGAAAATGAAATTGATACACACACTGTCAGAGCTATTTCAGTGTTTGGGAAGTTCAGAAGGAAAGTGAAACCAATACAGTCTACCAGCACCATACCTGGAAACTGAATTGCTTCCATTTGAATTGTCTTAGCAAGATTTTGAAGATCACTGACACAATAAGGTACCAGACACTGAGGTCCTTTTCTGAGCTGAACTGCCAAGCATTCAAACTCTACTCCAAAGAGTGTTACTCTGATGGGCTGGCCCCATTGCTCAAATGCCAAATATATGCTTGCATAAAGGACAATATTATGGAGAAAACACACAAGAAAGGTATTAACATTGGGGTCAGAAAAAGAGGTACAAAGACACTCTCAAAGCTTTCTCTGAGGAACTTTGAGATTTGTTGAGTACCGTAGGAGACACTGACAAAGGACCATCCAGCATGGCATGCCCACTTCAAAGAAGGCACTGTGTTCTATGAGAAAAGCAGAATTTCAGTTGCTGAAAAGAAATGAGAGATGTATAAATTCAGAGAATCAACTCCAAATGTTCATATGGACTATTTGTGCCCAATCTGCAGTAGTGCGTTCTGAGTTCATATTGCTCTGATCAGCCACCATCGGACACACTGTAAATGGATTTTAATATAGTTATATCATTTTGGTCCTCTTCAAGAATGAAGGGTAACAACCAATCTCTGAGATGAAGGTAATTCATCTACCCCATTCTCAGAAGACAGCAGGTATTGTTCACTTTTCTTTATATCAGAAGATTTCAAGTGAGAAAGAGTTCGTCCATTTACTAATTGTGATAGTGGACAAGTCATTTAACTTCTCCCACCCTCATTTCTTAAGTTATGACAAAGGGAAAACAGTATTCATATAAACTTCCTTACAGATTTTATTTTCTTCTCTTCTCATCTTTCCTATTTTTTAAAAAATCTCTTTTTAAGGGAAGTGTTTTTTAAGTCTAAAATCATTACAATAAGGTGAGTTATTAGGACATATGTATTGAATTTCATTTTATCTTGAAAGTGGGTGTTCCTCACTGACACAGGAACAGGTAAGATACAACCATCAATTTCCTTTTTTCAGTTTATAGCCTGAACCCAATTCTAAAAGGGAGGCAGAGGCTTTGCTGTTGAAGTTTCGGTCTATAGCAAGATAAATGCCTGAGGGGAGCAGAGGGGAAGTAAGAAAAAGATAACGAATTTTATCAGTATTTCCTCTTAGCCTGGTACCACCTTTAATCTAAAAATCTCATTAGAAGAATTTTGAGAAGAAGTTTTCATTGTGATAAGGGCAACTGTGACGGAATACCAAAGGAGAGTACCTGTGAACACATTAAATGAATAGAAATTCATAAATTCCTGAGATTTCAATCTAGAAGGGAACTCAAAGATGATCTCATTCAATCACCTCATTTTATATCTAAGGAAACTGAGGCCAGAAAATATCAAGTGACTTGGTAAAAGGCCTTCAGGTAATAAAGGAACCAGCTGTAATTAGAAGCCACATCATTGATTTCAAATCCAGAGGACCATGGAGTGGCTAGTTTGCAAAGGGTCCTCTATGGCACAACAAGGAATCCAGATACCAGGGAACTACTGAGTTTTGGAAAATGAAAGTATGTGATAAGAACTGAGTATTAAGAGAATTTATATATAAAGAATGGACTTGAGAGAGATAAAACTGTAAGAAAGGGGATTGGTTTGGAAGTGGTGTGACGTAGTGGGAAACCATTAAATTTGAAGACCTCAGTTTGAGTCCTAGGTATGAAATTTATAAGCTGCCATGTTGGATCTTCACCCAGCTGGGCCTAGATTTTATTATCTGTAAAATGTAGGTATTAGATTAGATGGCTTTTAAGATTTTTTTTTTCTAAATCTACAAACATATGATTTGCATAAGACTATTAAAATATTTCAGGTATGAGTTGTGAAAACTTGAACCATGATGTCAATGATGAGTAAGGAAAGAAAAGAAAAGATAGGGAGGGCTATTAATAACTTAAAATGAATCAATAAACATTTTGGTATGCCTACTCTGTGCCAGACATGGAGAATATGATGGAGAAATCAGTCTTCTGATTTTTTTAAAAAATTATTCATTTTTAGTTTTCAACATTCACTTCCACAAGATTTTGAGTTCCAAATTTTCACCCCATCTTGCTCCTCCCTCACCCCAAGATGATGTGACTTCTGAATACCCCTTCCTCTGGGCTGCCCTTCTTTCTGTCTCTCCCCCTCCCTTTCTTATCCCCTTCTCCTTTTTTTTCCTGTAGGATGGGATAGATTTCTGTACCTCATTTCCTCTATTTCTTATTTCCTAGTTGCATGCAAAAATATTTTTTTAAACACGTGTTTTTAAAACTTTGGGTTCCAAATTTTCTCCCTTTCTCCCTCCCTACCCACCCTAATTGAAAAGGCAAGCAACTCAATATGGGTTATAAATGTGCAGTTATGCAAAACACTTTCATAGTAGTCATGTTGTGAAAAATTAGCTATTTCCCTTAATCCTATTCTGCCCCCCCTTAATTCTAATCTTTCTTTTGACCCTGTCACTCCTCAGAAGTGTTTGCTTCTGATTACCCCCTCTCCCAACCTGCCCTGCCATAAATCATACCCCTGCTCTGTTGTCCCCTTCCCCCCCAACCCCCATTTTCCTGTAGGGTAAGATAGATTTCCATACTAATTGAGTGTGTATGCTATTCCCTCCTTAAGACAAATCTGAGAAGAATAAGATTCCCTCATTCCCTCTCACCTTCCCCTATTTCCCCTCCACTGTAAGAGCCATTTCTTGCCTGCTTCATGTGAGGTAATTTACCCCATTCAAGCTCTCCCTTCATCCTTCTCCCAGTATAATCCTCTCTTACCCTTTAATTTTATTGTCCAGATATCACCCCTTAATCTTCAACTCACCCTGTGCCCTCTATCTATCTACATACATACATACATATAATTTTTTCCTCCAACTAAATAATACTGACAAAGGTCTCATGAGTTACAAACATCAGCCTTCCATGCAGGAATGTAAACAGTTCAACCTTAGTAAGTCTGTTATGATTTCTCTTTCCTGTTTACCTCTTCCATGTTTCACTTTAGTCTTGTATTTGAAAGTCAAATTTTATATTTAGCTCTAATGTTTTCCTCAGGAAAGCTTGAAAGTCCCCTATTTCATTGAATGATAATTTTTTAGTGTGAAGATTTTACTCAGTTTTGCTGGGTAGGTGATTCTTGGTTGTAGTCTTATCTCCTTTGCCCTCCAGAATATCATACTCCACACCATCCCATCCTTTAATGTAAAAGATGCTAAATCTTATGTTATCCTGATTGTGTTTCCACAATACTTGATTTGTATCTTTCTGGCTGCTTCCAATATTTTCTCCTTGATCTGAGAACTCTGGAATTTGGCTAAAATATTCCTAGGAATTTTCCTTTAGAGATCTCTTTCAGGAGGTGATCAGTGGATTCTTTCAATTTCTATTTTGCCCTCTGGTTCTAAAATATCAGGGCAGTTTTCCTCGATAATTTCTTGAAAGATGATGTCTAGGCTCTTTTTTTGATCATGGCTTTCAGATAGTCCAATAATTTTTAATTTATGTCTCCTGGATCTATTTTCCAGATCAGTTGTTTTTCCAATGAGATATTTCACATTGTCTTCTATTTTTTCATTCTTTTGGATTAGTGTTACAGTGCCTTAATTTCTCAAATTGCCACTAGCTTCCAATTTCTCCATTCTAATTTTTAAGGAAGTATTTTCTTCAGTAAGCTTTTGGACTTCATTTTCCATTTGGCCAATTTTGCTTTTTAGGGCATTCTTCTCCTCTTTGGGGTTTTGTACCTTTTTTGCCAATTGGGTTAGGCTATTTTTTAAGGTGTTTTTTTTTCAGTATTCTTTTGGGGTATCCTTTAGCAAGCTGTTGACTTCTTTTTCATGATTTTCTTGCATCATTCTCATTTCTCTTCCCAGCTTTTCCCTACTTCTCTTACTTCCTTCTCAAAATTCTTTCTGAGCTCTTCCAAGGCCTGAGACTGATCTATATTTTTCTTGGTGGCTTTGCACATAGGTGCTTTGACTTTGTTGTCTTCTTCTGGTTGTATGTTTTGATCTTCTTTTTTACCAAAAAAAAAAAGATTCTATGGTCTGACTCTTTTTGTGAGGTTTGGTCATGTTCCCAGGCAATCACTTGAGTTATAAACTCTTTGTAAAGTAGAGGTCTACTTCAAATGTGGAGAATGTACTGTCCAAAACTTCAGAGGTTTGTACAACCGTTTTGAGATACTTGTAGGGACCTGTAAATTTTCACTTCTTCCAAGGTGGTATGATAAGGGGTGAAGTGTGTGAGAGACCATAAGCACTCTTTTCTGTCTTGGAACTGTGAGGAGGATATCTTCTCCACAGCCACTACAAGCTCCACCATGCCAGCACTCCTCTTTGCCCCAGGACTGCCACCCAGAACTGTGACTCAGATTCAAGCATGGGCAAAGCAAGAGAATCCTGCACCAGCCAAAAAATCCCTGCAATCCCCCTCTGATCAGTCACTGGTTTCTGTGGGCAAGAAGCTCAGGAAGCAGCCTCCACTGTGGGGCTGTGCTCTGGAATTTAGACTAGGACCTAGCTTCTCTCTCACCATAGAAACAAACTTTTCCCACTGACCTTCTAAGTTGTCTTTGGCGTTTGTGGGTTGAGAAGTCTGGAAACTGCCACAGCTGCCCACAATTCAGTCCTCTGAGGCCTGCTCCAGGTTCACTGCCACCTGCAGCCCATGACAAACTGTGCTCCTCTCCCAGCTTGGCAAGATATATCTTTCTGATCAACCATTCAGGTTGTCTTGCGCTGAAAACTTGCTTCACTCTCTCTTTTTGTGGGTTCTGCTGCTTTAGAAATTTTTTTAGAGCCTTTTTTTACAGGCATTTGGAGGGGTTTGGGGGAGAGCTCAAGCAAGTCACTGCTTTCACTCAGCCATCTTGGCTCCACCCCTCCTGATTTTTTTTAAAGTTAAATCTAGTGTGTAAAACAGTATGCAAATAATTATGTATAAGGAATAAACAGTATAAATAGTAGATAATCATAAAGGGAAGTCACTAGCATTAAGGTGGATTAGGAAAAGCTTTTTTAAGAAAGTGAGATTCTACCTAAGACTTAAGGCAAGCCAGGGAAGTTGGAAGGGAAATAAGGAGGGAAATAGTTTCATGCATAAGGGACAGTGCTCAAAGTAGGAAGATGGAGTATCTTGTGGTAGGAATATTCAGGAGGCCCCTGTGGGAATTAGAATGTAAGAAGATAAGAGAAGTAAGACAGGGGTAGGTTATGAAGGGCTCTGAAAATCATACTAAAAAACATAGTTGATCTTAGATGTAATAGGGATCCACTTGAACAGAAGTGTGACATTACTAGAATAAAGTGAATGATGGACTGGAGAGGAGAGGGACTTGAGGCAAGGTGGAAGGCCATTATGTAATTAATGGCTAAAATTTATACAGCATTTAAAGTTTTCTAAGCACCTTCTCTAGATTAACAAATGTGAGCCTCATAACAACTGTGTATAGTGGGTTTGTGGGTATTATGACCCTTTTTATGGATAATGCACTCAGGTTATTAAAGGTGACATGACTAAGCCAACATCAAACAGGTGAAATAAAAAATGGATCAATGTTATCCATAATCAAAGTCCAGTGGTCTAGCCATTACAAGTTGTTCAAGAAAGATGATGCAGTGGTGAGTTAAGTTCAGGTCCATGTGCCTGTTCTTATAATTAGAGAACCAGCATGAGTCCTGAGCTATGTGATCATGGGCAAATCCTTTGTCTTCTTTAAGATTATAACTCCTCATTCATAAAATGCTGGTGGCAATATTTGTGCTTTGTACTTACAAGTTTTTAGGATTTTTCTTAATTTATTCAATTACTTTGTGTCTCTATCTATCTATCTATCTATCTATCTATCTATCTATCTATCTATCTATCTATCTGTTTTTTAAGAAAAGAAGGTTTGGGTTAATGTCATGCTCAGACACCCAGGGACCTGTCCACTCCTATTGTTGCTTTCAGTGAGAAGATGACTCTATGGCTTGGACTGTGGGCAGGGTTGTGACTACACTCCCAGTGTATCTGCACCTGCTACTTCATCACTTGCCTGTTGCCACAGGTAGAAATGGTAAAATGGTGTGGGTTATGTCTCTTGATTCTTGTGTAAATTAAATTCAAGTGAGGCAGAGATGTACAAATTTGTTGGCCTCACTCTTCCAGAGTTGTTGAAGTTCATTGGTAGGATAGAATCAAGATGACTTGTGAGGGTTCAAGACTCAGTAGATGACCTTGGTGTCTTTTCTGTCTAACTAAACTCTGTGCACTCCATAGCACCTGCTTCAGCCACCTTCATTAGAACAAATTGTTCTAATCTACTCATTCCTCCAGGGGAAGTCCTCACATGCTTGGGATAGACAACCCACTAACTCACTGATGAGTTTGAGACTCCTCAGTTACCCTCAAGCTAGTTTAGCCCATTTACTGGAATGGTTTACTGGGATGTGGCCACTGTCCATGCTAAAGCATCTTAGAGTCATAGGTGAGAGGTGAATCAGATAGACACCAAATGTAGAAAACTGCTCTGAAAAGAACTTGGCAGCCCTCAAAACAAAGATACTAGTCTTTTTGGAACACACCCTATACCCCATTAGTGTTGTAGCTAAGTAAGGTATTAGCACGCATTGGCAGACCAGAATTAAAAAAATTAAATACAGTGGCTGAAATTTGGGAGATTTTTTTTTTGTGTGTGTGGGATCACTATCTTCAGGGAGCAATAATGGTGAGGACCTTGATATTACATATGGCAATATGATATATATAGTAAATTATATTTAGGAAGCTGAAACTATAGGGGTTAGTTTGGTCTAAAGAGTGGAGTTTAAGTCGGGATACAAAAAAAATATATATATATATATATATATATATAATATATATATATATATATATATATATATATGTGTGTATGTATGCATACACACACACACACACTCATGCATATGGCAGAGACAAGATGGCAAAATAAAGACGCAGATTTGTATGAGCCTTACCAAATTCAACTCCAAACAATGTTGAAAGAATGCCTCAAAATGAATACTGAATCAGCAGAATCGACAAAAGGATTGGGCAAAAACTAGGACAACTTGAAAGGTGAGAAAGAAAGGTCTGTCTCACTGAGGGGAGAGTGGAGTGCTGTCCAGCACTGAACATGCCAGTGCACACCTCTCCTGGCAAGCCAGCATCATGCCTTGGATGGCTGACTGAACCAGTGGCTGTGGCTTCCAGAGCTTGCAGTTGCAATCCCAGGGTGAGGAGGAAGACTAGCAGGAACAGGGGCACTGCTCACAATTTCAGGGAAAAAATTTTAAAAATGCTTATGGTTGCTCACAGAATAGAGCACAGGCCAGGACAACAGTGACCACATCTCTCCTTATATCATGCCATCTTGAAAGAACTAAGAACTTGCAAACTCCCACAGCTAGCTGTGAAAAAATGAATCTTCTAAAATTAATTTATTTTGAATTATCAACAGTCACTTCCATAGGCTTTTCAGTTTTAAATTTTTCTCCTCCTCCCTCCCTTCCCTCTCCCTCCCCAAGATGGCATGCAATCTGATATAGGCTATACATAAACATTCTTATGGAACATAATTTCACATTAGTCATGTTGTAAGTAAGAATTAGAACCAATAGGAGCAACCAACAACTTACTGTATTCAAGTTATCCATTTGGCTTTTTGTAATGTTCTTTATTCCTAATTGGTCATGAATTCTTCTGTTCTCCATAAATCTGATAGGTAAACAATTCCTTGCTCTCCCAGTTTGCTTACAGTATCAGCCTTTATATCTAAATCATGAACCCATTTTGACTTTATTTTGGTATATGCTATGAGATTTTGGTCTATACCTAGTTTCTGCTGTACTCTTTTCCAGTTTTCCCAGCAGTTTTTTGTCAAAGAGTGAGTCCTTATACCACATGGTGTCTTTGGGTTTATCAAATAATAGATTACTATAATCATTGACTAGTGTGTATTACATATTTAACCTATTTCACAGATCCACCACTCTATTTCTTAGCTAGTACCAAGCAATTTTGATGATTGTTGCTTTATAAGACAATGTAAGATCTGGAATGGCTAGCCACCTTCCCCTGCATTTCTTTTCATTAGTTCCTTTGATATTCTAGACCTTTTGTTCTTCTAAATGAACCTTGTTATTATTTTTTCTAAATCTATAAAATAATTTTTGGTAGTTTGATTTATATGACACTGAATAAATAAATTAGTTTAGGCAGAATTGTCATTTTTATTATGTTAGCTTGGCTTACCCATGAGCAATTGATGTTTTTACAATTATTTACACCTGACTATATGTGAAAAGTTTTGTAGTTGTGTTCATATAGTTCCTGAGTTTGTTTTGGGATGTAGACTCCTAAACATTTTATAATGTCTACAGTAAGTTTAAATGGAATTTCTCTTTCTATCTCTTGCTGTTTGGCTTTGTTGGTAATATATAGAAATGCTGATGATTTATGTGGGTTTATTTTATAGCCTGCCACTTTGCTAAAGTTGTTTATTATTTCAAGTACTTTTTTACCTGATTCTCTAGAATTCTCTATGTATACCATCATACCACCTGCAAAGAGTGATAGTTTTGTTTCTTCTTTGCCTATTCTAATACCTTTAATTTCTGAAAAAGTGAATTTTGAAACACTGCCATTTCCATCCCTGGAGCAGAGCCCAAATTTAACATAAAGTTTAAAGTCAAGAAGTGGCCTGGAACCGTGTGCAAGAAACAAAAGTAGAATCTGAGCATAAGTAGTTACTATGGTGAAAAGGCAAATCAAAACACAAACTCAGAAGAACACTATGATGTCAAGGCAGTTAGATATAAAGCCTAAAAGGAAAGTGTGAATTGGTCGAAACAGTTGGAAGAATTCAACAATAATTTTAAAAATCAAATGAGAGAGTCAGAGGAAAAACTGGGAAAAACAATGAGAGTGATGCAAGAAAATCAAGAAGAAAGAGGCAATAGCTTTGTAAAGGAGGCACAAAAAGTACTGAAAAAAAAATAACACCTTAAAAAAAACAGAATATGCCAAATGACAAAAGAGGCGCATAAATCCATTACAGAGAAGAACTCCGTAAAAAGCAGAAGTGGTAAAATGGAAGAAAAAAATATTTATACACACACACACACACACACACACACACACACACACCAATTCACTGAAGAAAACAACCCTTTAATTAGAACTGGTCAAATAGAAAATTCAGTACTCCTCACTGCAGAAAATATTTTCTTAAAAATTAGAATGGGAAAAGTGGAAGCTGGCCTCCATGAGACGTCAATATATAATAATAAAAAATAAAATGAAAAATGGAGGAAAATGAAAAATATCTCATTGGAAAGTGGAGCCAAGATGGTAGATTAAAGGAAAGGAATATCTGCAGATTTCTCCCACACTTCTCCAAAAACCTTGAAATAATGACTCTAAACAAATTCTAGAGTGGCAGAACCCACAAAAAAAATGGAGTGAAACAATTTTCTAGCCTAAGACAACTTAGAGGATTGGAAGAAAAGGTGTGTTGCACCAGGGTGAGAGGAGTGCAGTCCAGCTCAGACCATGACAGTGTAGATAAAACCCCAGCAAATTGGAAGCAGGTTTCAAGGTAAATGAATCAGTGTCAGCAGTGGGAGTTTCTGGATGTATTAGCCCACAGATGCCAAAGATAAATCAGAAGGTCAGCTGAAAAGGTTAATCACACCTAGCTGAGAGTGGAGCACAGTATAGTGCTCCACAATCACAGCCCCTGCCAAATGTAGAATTGGCCAAATAGAAAAGAAGATACAAAAGCTCACTGAAGATAATAATTCCTTAAAAATTAGAATTAGGCAAGTGGAAGCTAATGATTACATAAGACATCAAGAACAATAAAACAAAGTCAAAAGAATGAAAAAAATAGAACAGTATGAAATATCTCATTGGAAAAACAACTGACCTGGAAAATAGGTCCAGGAGAGATAATTTTAAAAATGTTGGACTAAAATTGATCTAGAAGAGATAATTTTAAAATTATTGGACTACCTGAAAAATCACGATTAAAAAAAATAAGCATAGACATTATCTTTCAAGAAATTATCAAGGAAAATTCTCCTGATGTTCTAGAAACAGAAGGTTAAATAGAAATCAAAAGAATCCACTATTCACCTAGTGAAAGAGGATCCCAAAATTAAAACTCCCAGGAATATTATATTCAAATTCCAGAGCTCCCAGATCAACAAGAAAATATTGCAAGCTCCCAGAAAGAAATATCTCAAATATCAGGCCACAGTCATGATAACGCAAGATTTAGCAGCTTCTAAATTAAAGAACCTGGGGGGTGTGGAATATGACATTCTAGAGGGCAAAACAGCCAGGATTACAATCAAGAATCATCTACTCAACAAAATAAAGTACAATCATCCAGGGGAAAATGGATATTACTTGAAAAAGAGGACTTTCAAGTATTCCTAATGAAAAAACCAGAGCTGAGTAGAAATTTTGACTTTCAAATATAAGACTCAAGAGAAGTATAACAATGTAAGCATGAAAGAGAAATCATAAGGGACTTGATATGGTTAAACTGTTTACATTCCAAATGTAAAGAGAATACTTACAATTTCGAAGGACTTTCTAATTATTAGGACATTTAGAAGGAGTATGCCTAGAGGACACATGAATTAACTGTGATGAAATAATATCCAAAAGAATAAAATTAAGTGGTGAGAAAGAAGGATGTGCTAGGAAAAAGGAGAAAGAAAGAGATGGAATGGGGGAAAAATCACACAGAAGGGGCAGCTAGGTGGTGCAATGGATAGAGCACCAGCTCTGGAATGAGGAGGACCTGAGTTCCAATCTGGCCTCAGACACAATATTTCCTAGGTGTGTGACTTTGGCAAGTCACTTAACCCCAATTGCCCCACTAAATTTTTTTTTTTAAAAATCACATAAAATGCATACCAAATAACTTTTACAGTAGAGGGAAAGATGGGACAAAGGGAGGCAATACTTGAATCTTACTTTGATCAGAATTGGCTCAGAAAGAGAATAACAACAATGTTCTAGAAATCTATTTTACCCTACAGGGAATTAAAATAACTAAGTATAAGAGAAGAGAGGGATTCACCTAACCAAAAAATAAACAAAGAAATTTAAGAGATGCATTGTATTTTAGAAAAGTTAGGTATAACAGTCCTCTGGAGAAAATTGAATGGGAATCTAAAAGAATATACTTTTTCCTCAGTGGTAAATATAACACCTACATTAAAAAAAATATTAGAGCATAAACTCCTCACAACCAAATGCAAAATTAAATGAATCCTTTTCAGATCATAATGAAAACAAAATACATTCAATAAAAGGATGTGGAAACATAGATAAAAAATTGGATACTAAATAATCTAATCCTAAAGAATGAGAGGTTCAAATAACCACGTCATATAAATCATCAATAATTTCATTTAAGAGAATGATACCAATTAGACAACCTATCAAAATTTATGGGATGCCACCAAAGTCATACTTAGAGGAAAATTTGTATCTCTAAAAAGTTATATGAATAAAATAGAGAAAGTATAGATAATAAGACATGCAAGTAAAAAAAAAACATAAAACTTGATAAAGAAGAAATTAAATATTCCCAATGAAAAATTAAATTTGAAATCCTGAAAATCAATGGAGAGATTAATAAAATTAAAAGAAACAAAGAAAAAAACATTGAACTAATAAATAAAACAAGGAGCTGGTTTTATGAAAAAAGACCATAAAATGGATAAAACATTAGTTAATTTGATTTAAAAAGATAAATAAGAACAAATTACCAGCATCAATAAGGAAAAGTGAAAAATCACCAGCAATGCAAATTAAAGCAATTATTAGAAAATATTTTGCCCAATTATATGCTAAAATCCAACTAAGTGAAAAAGATGAATACTAACAAATATATATGTATATACATAAATTTTCCATGTTAACAGAAGCAATAGAATACTTAATTGATCCTCTCTTAGAAAAAAATAAGTTGAACAAGCCATCAGTGAACTCTAAGAAAAAAAAAAATCCCTAGGACCAAATGGATTCACAAGTGAATTCTACTAAGCATTTAAATAACAATTAATTCTAATATTATACAAACTACTTGGAAAAATAAGAAAAAAAAGAAGTCTTACCAAATGCATTTTATGAAGCAAATATGGTGCTGATAATTATACCAGCAAGACAAAACAAAGGCAACTATACACCAATTTTCCTAATGGATATGATGCAAACATTTCAAATGAAACACTAGCAAGAAGACTACAGTATAATACACTATTACTACATGGGATTTCTACCAGGAATGCAGGGCCGGTTCAATATTCAGAAAACTATCAATATTATTGATCACATCAATAACAAAACCAACTGAAATCATGTAATTATCTTAACAGATGCAGAAAAAGTGTTTTTTTTAATTTTTTTTACAAAATACAACACTCATCCCTATTAAAAACAGTAGAAAACATAGGAATGAACTGAGTTTTCCATAAAATGATGTGTGATATCTATCTAAATCCATCAACAACATTGTCTGCAACTGCAATAAGCTACACGCCTTCCAAATAAAATTAGAGGTGGAGCAAGGAAGCCTATTATCACCCCATTACTAAGTATTATACTAAAAGTTCTAGCTATAGCAATTAGAAGTAAAAATAAATGGAAGGAATTAGAATAGGAAATGAGGAAACAAAACTATCACTTTTGGTAGGCGATATACTTAGAGAATGCTAGAAAATCAACTAAAAACTTAACTGAAATAATTAACAAATTCAGCAGATTTGTAGGATATAAAGTGAAACCACATAAATCATCTGCATTTGAACATACTACCAAAAAAAAGCAGAAAGAGATAGAAAGAGAACTTCCATTTTAAATAACTGTAGAAAATACAAAATATTTGGGACTCTACCTGCCAAGACAAACCCAAGAACAATACAAACACAATTATAAAACACACAAATAAATTTAGATGTAAACAAACTGGAAAAAAATATCAATTGCTCATGAGTAAGCTGAATCAATATAATAAAAATGATGATTCTGCATAAGTTCATGTATTTATTCAATGTTGTACCAATGAAGCTACCCCAAAATATTATAAAGGAAAAAAAATAATAACATTCATCTGCAAGAAAAAAAGTAAAGAATATCGAAGGAATTAATAAAAAAAATTGTGAAGGAAGATGGCCTAGGAGTACTAGATCTCAAATTGTATTACAATGTGCTAGTTGTTTAAGGAAAACCCCAGGCCCAAAATGGATCCTAAATGAAACAAAGTCTGTTCACCGATTACAAATCAATTATTTTATGAAAAGAACTGGAGAGGAAAAGAAAAGCTTCCAAAGAAGCAGAAAAGAGAGAGTTCTCAGGTGCTCAAAAGGCTGTGTGGAAATGGGTGAGATATTAATATTTTCTAGAGGATTTTGGGTGGGGGATGGGGGTTAAGAGAGAAGACATCTGTAGGCACAATAAGTTGGGGAGCAGGATGTTTAGAAAAACCCAGGTGTTGAGCTGTAGCTGCTGCTCAAGGTTGTTTTTGAGCTGGTAAAGTTTCTGCCATTTTCAGATTTGACAAGAGTTCATTAACAAAGGCTCACAAGCACAGCGGGGCTTCAGAAATCCTTCTGATTGGCTGGTTGTTGTGTACCCTTATTGTCCTGCTCTCCCATTAAGAAAAGAAGCTCCAAAAATATCTAACAGTTTAGTACAGTCATTGCAAAGACCACGTTCACAAAAATCACCAAAATAGTGTGGCACTGGCTGATAGAGTGATGTGTCAGTGGAATAGATTACGCATACAACAAATACTTATAAATGACCACAGTATTCTAGTGATTGATAAATGTGGAGATCCAACCTTTTGGGACAAGAACTCACTAGTTGATGAGAACTTCTGGGAAAACTGGAAAACACTTTGGTAAAAATTATGCACAGACCAACATCTCACACCATATACTAAAGATAAGATCAAAATGTATACTTGATTTAGATATAAAGGGTGATACCATAAGCAAATTAGGGGACCGTAGACTATCTTACCTGCCATAATTATGCATAAGGGAAGAATTTATGACCAAAGATAAAATAGAGAGAATTACATGATATAAGATGGATTTTTTATTACATTTAATTTAAAAAAAAGCTTTTTGCCCAAATAAAACCAATGCAGTCAAGATTAGAAAATAAAATAGAAAAGAGGGACAAAAATGACAGCAAATTTATCTGATAAATGCCTCATTTTTCACATCTATAGAGAACTGAGTCAAATTTATAAGAATACAAGTCATTCTCCAATTGATAAATTGGCAAAGCATATATAAGTAGTTTTCAAATTAATAAATCAAAGCTACATATAGTTACATACAATTATCTAAATCACTATTGATTAGAAAAATGGAAATTAAGACAATTCTGAGCCATCACCTCATAAATATATTGGTTAATAAGACAGAAAAGGAAAATGAAAAAAAAAATTAGAGGGGGTGTAGAAAAATTGTGACACTAATGCAATATTAGTAGAATTACGAACTGATTCAACCATTCTGGAGAGCAATTTGAAACTATTCCCAAAAGGCTATAAAACTGTGCATATACCCTTTGACCCAGCAAACATCTCTACTAGGTCTGTTTCCCAAAGAGATTTTTTTAAAAAAGGAAAAGGACCTATAGGTTTAAAAATATTTATAGCAGCTCTTTTAGTGGTGTCCAAGAATTGGAAACTGAGGGGATGTTGATCTATTAGAGAAAAGCTGAATAAGTTGAGATATATAATTATCATATAATACTATTGTGCTTTGGAAATCATGAGTAGAATACCTTTAGAAAAATCTAGATTTAAGTAAATTGATGTGCAGTAAAGTGAACAGGACCAGGAGAACATTGTACATAGTAACAGCAATATTGTATGATGGTCACTTGTTAATGACTTAGATATTCTCAGAAATACAATGATCTAAGACAATTCTGAAGGACTCATCATTAAGAATCCTGTCTCTCACCAGAGAAAGAAGTGACAGAGTTTTAATGCAGCTCAAAGTGTAGTTTTAATACCTTTATTTTGAGTTTTTTTCTGTGTGTGTTTTCTTTCATAACATGACTAAGATGGAAATATGTTTTTGATGACTACATGTGTATAACCTACAAGTTGCTTGCCTTCTCAATGAGGTGTAAAGAGAGAGAGTAAAGGAGAAAATTTAGAACTCAAAATTAAAAAAAACAATTTATATGTAATTGGAAAAAACAAATATTTGAAAACATATATAAATTAGGTTAGAGGGTACTCTAGACATATTGAGAAGAGTTCCACAAACAGTAAATGGCTGTGCATATAGGAAAGGTACAGAGAGGACAGCAGTGCCTTGCGAAAGAAATGGTGCTAGATTCTGAGACAAGATTTTACTTCAAATTCCAGTTTTGTAGCTAACTACTCACTTTGCCTTGGAAAGTCACTTAAAATCTCTAGATCTGAGTGAAATCATCTGCTAAGATTAAAATTAGATTGTCTTTGATTTCTCTTACAATTAGTTCTAAAACCCATGATCCTATGATAGAGGAGACCTGGAATCTGAGTCTGCGATATGTGGGATCATATCCCACTTTCAAACCTTATTGGCTTTATGACCTTGGGGAAAGTTACTTATTCTAGAAAAGGTGCATTTGTAACTTGGGAAGAATACCGCATAGAAGGATAAGCTTGTAGGGATGCCAGGCTTCATGCTGTATATATGGTTATGTGTGCAGTACTTATTATACAAGATTGTTGCAGCAAATGAGACAGCACATGAGAGCTTTGCAGACCTTGAAGCACTATATAAATGTCAATTATTGTGACAGTGAGATTTGAAAATTTTCTTAAAGATTTAAAAATCACTTTATAATATATTTTATGGACCAAAGTAGCAGACCTGGAAAAACTTTTGTAATTATAAGTCAGCTGTGATCTGAGTCTGGTGGGACTCTCCATCCTAAAATCATGTTTCTTTGCCATGCTATGAAGTTGATTTCAAATACAGATTAATGGAATGAATGGAGGTATAAATGGCAATAAAAATGAAAAGAGGACAAATCAAAACTGAATAAATTGCAGGTCTGAAATACCAAAAGTGACAAAAATAATCTTTCAAAGAAGGAACAAAAAGCAAAGAAATGAAAGAGTGAACCAACAAAAATGAATGGAAAAGGAGAGAAAAGAAGAGTCAGAAAATTGTCAATGATTTGCCAGTAAAGCATGAAAAACAAATGGATTACAGAAGACAAATTTCCTGGAATCAAAGAAAATGATGACTGAAGCAAGGCTGAGTGTTTTCCCTTTGGGGATAAAGAAGGTTCAGTTTTAGAGATCTTATCAGTAAATGTTAGGATTTGATCACAGCATGTGACAGAGCAAAAATACCAACTTAAAAGGGCTATGTTTGTTTTGTGTTGTGCAAAAGATATAATGGAGAAGAAATAATGAAATGGAATGGTGATAGCCTTTTTCTGTGCCATTGTTTTAGTTCAGCATTAATTATCTCACTCCTCACGAAAAATCAAGAGACATAAAAATGTGTCACAATGTTTTAAAAGTGGAAAGTAGCCTGAGGCAATGAATATATATACATATATATATATAAGTGATGGGGGCTGATTCCTCACTTGAGAGTACAAAGCAGCTTTGTGCCCACCATATAACACATATCAGGAGTTTCTGATGACTTCCTTGGAAGCTCATGTTATAGATACAACAGAAAACCTCCCAAGACTTGTCAAAAGGGATTACTTTTCACAACTTGGTTATTTATGTGAGTACCAAATATACGTCCAGAAGAAATCTACCAAGTATTGGCAAATACACTCAATCATAGATAGGAAATTGAAGACTATAGGGAGTACATAGGGTCTTTTTCTCATTGCTTTCAAGTTAAAGGAGGCCAAAGAAAGATATCTCCATGTATTCTTACATGGAAATCTATTTATTTATCTGTCTTTATCTATCTATCCATCCATCTATCTATCTATCTATCTATCTATCTATCTATCTATCTATCTATCTATCTATCTATCTATATCTCTTTCACCTGTATAGCTATGTTTGTATCAATTGATTAATTGATCCTTTTTATTTATGAAATGCATTTATGGGTATAAAGATAGCATTAAAAATATGATTTGTATCTCTCAGCCTGTTTCCTCATCATAAAATTGAGATAATAGTTCCTACCTCATAGGGTTGTTATGACAATCAACTGAGATAATACAAGTGACAATTAAATGAGATAATATACACACACTGTTTTATAAACCTTAAAATTTACCTAAATGTTAGTTATTATTTCTGGACCACAGCTTAAAATATAAGAATAAGAGGCTCTTGACTAGCAGTAGAATAAGCAGTAACATACGAAAGCTAATTAGAATGTATTTTCCAGGTGTCTTACAAATCTAATCATAACTTTAATGAATAGGGGAAAGAGAACCATGTATCTACCATGTTAGATATCCTAGAAAGTGTCTACAAAGAATGAAGAAAAATATCAGGTGAGACAGCTCAAGTCCTTTTATTTATTTATTTATTTGTTTGTTTGTTTGTTTGTTTGTTTAGTTTATTTTTGTACTGGTGATCCATAGATGACAAAATCGTTCTTCTTCACCCAAATATTCTCTACCTTACTTTACCCATTCTTTTTCCTGGATTTTCCCTATGTGAATATACTTCCTGATTATACATTGCTCTCCCATCTCTTCACCTATTCCATTTCTTTGGAAGAGAATAGATCCAGAAGAGTGATATTCCAGTTATGAGATTCATCCCCCTCCATTGTAGTAATACCTGTGATGTCAACTTTGTCTCTTTGCATTAAATAGGACTTCTAATTAATCTTGTTTGTTATCTAAACTTTGAGAATTGGTGGATAGACATTTGAAGCTGAGGATATTTATCACTGGCTCCTTTCTTGGATTTTGTCTCCTATGGCTCTGAATGAATCTTTGCTGTTCAATTCAATGCCATGAGTTACACTTTCATAGGCAATATGGCTCCAAAACAATTCACAGACTTTTATCTCATTTGATCAATTCTTGGTGATAAGTAGTAAAATACTTAATGTGCCCATTTTACAGATGAGGAATCTGAAAATTTGAGACTTCCAGAAGAAAGTTGCCTAATGTGCTAAGGCTGGGATGGAATTCCAAACTTCAGACTTTCAGTCGTATTCATCGCCCTCTATGCTATTTCTTGTGAGCCCAGGTCTGTGGAAGACATCATAACAATCCCCATCTATGCTCTTCATCATTATGTTACATGTTTGTCCTTCAGAGTACACAAGAATTGCTAATCTTCTTACATGCTTAGAGATAAAAATTATTATATTGATTGAATAGCATATTGATTTTCCTTGTTATAGGATCATAGATTATTGGTTTTCAAGGTATTGGGGGGGGGATTTTACAAAGCAACAAATCCGACCCTAAATTTGTAGATCCAGAAAGGGAAAATCAAAAGAATGAAATGAATAGCCTTAATTCATGTTGGTAGTAAGTGACAAAGCCTAGAATGGAACTTCTATTCCCTAATTGAAAATCTAGTGTCTTTCATGTGCAGCTGGTGATACAATGGATAGAGCAACCAGCCCTGGAGTCAGGAGGATCTGAGGTCAAATCCAGCTACAGAAGTTTACTAGCCATATGACCCCGGGCATATGGTACCTTTTGCAACTAAACTAGAATGCATTTAGGGGCATTGAAGCTTATGGAAAGTCTTTTTTCAAAAAAAATGTTGCATAAGTATTTAATGATATTAAAAACCAGATATTAAACACTTTTTTTTTAATTTATAGATTAGCAAATATTTTTTATCCGGGATGTTACATGTATATTTTGAAACATCCTAATTCTTTAGCAACTTGATCTATAAATATGAACATTATTCCTTTCTTTAAAAGAAAGAAATTAAAAACATTCCTAATGATTAGAATTGTCTAAAAGTTGAAAGGTTTACCACTAGAACATTTATTATGTACCTACTTTGTAAGGCACTAGGTACACAATACAATAGCAGGATAATTCCTGCCTTCAAGGAATTTAGATTCTATTGGATTATCATTTCAGAAAATCATGGAGTTTCAAAATTATAATATACCTCAGTAACTGTCGGGACCAATCCCCACATACCCTAAAATGTCCTCAATAGCATATACAACCTCTGCCTGAGGATGTACAATGAGGGGGAATCACACTCCATCCAGAGGCAACTTATTTAACTTCTGAAACATTCTACTTCTTAGGAATTTTTATTTCCTGACATTAGGCCTAAATCTGTCTCTTCCCAACTTTCATTAAAGTGCCTCTAGATCTGTTCTATAGGGTCAAGCAGAGGAATTCAAATCCCTCTTCTAGACAGCAACAATTCAGTGAGTTGAAACTAATAGCCATGCTCACTCAGTGTCTTTTATTCTACATAGTAAATAATTGAAGTGATTTAAGTCAATCCCACAATGGCATGAACTAGAGTCTTTTGCCTATGATGGTTTCTCTTCTCCAGACACTCTCTAGCTTGCCAACTGCTTGCCTAAATTAATTTGAACACAATACTCCAGATGAGGACTAAGCAGAGCATACTAGAGTGGGGCACATGGATCTTTATTCCCTAATGCTAGTGCATCTCTCAAACTGGGATGCAAAGAAGCCCACTCCATCCAACTTGAGCTGATCATCAAATTTTCATTAGGAGCATTTAATCTTCTGATATTAGCAAACACTCTAGATCAAGCCTCAACTTTTTGTCTTATTGATTGTCTAGACCTAAGCAAGGGATAGAGAAAATACTAATAACACAGATTAAACTTAAAAGGGTATGAAACATGCTTTCTTTTTTTCAGAGAGATGGTCTCTGAACATTAAACATTTACTAGCACACTCCAGCTCTCAAGGTAGCCCAAGGTTTCATTTGCACTTTTTAGCTACCCTACCACAGAGTTTATTCATTTTGAAGCCCTTTAAGCTCCAAGATCTTTCATACATAAATTGTTATCTAGCTAAATCTCCACCATCTTCAACTCCTAAAGTCAATTTTTTGAATCCAAGAGTAGAACTTTACCTTTGTATCTAGAAAATTTCCTCTTATTTAGTTCACCCCAGTGCTCTCTCTAGCCTGCCAAGATCCTTTTGGATTCTACCTCTTTGATCTGGTGTTCCTAGACATTTTCTGTATTTTTTTTCTTTTATGGAGAAACTTCTGAAGTTTTAAAAAAAACTTCATTATTATGTAATATCATTTCAGGTGGTGCCAACTAAATGTTCCTTTCTAAGTGCCTAACCAAGCATTGCCATTTATCTTCTCTCATAAACAGAGGATGCAAGGTTGTAATCATCATTGCCAGGCAAAATGTTTGATAAGCTCATAAAGAAAGAATTAAGCTCTCTTGATTGAAGCAAAAGGCTTTCCTGCATCAAGAAAGGTATTTATATTACAATTTAACTATAAACTCTCATGAAGAGTAATTTCTTTCTTCTACCAGCTGTTCACATTTAATATTTCTAGAGGAGGATAAACAGTTTGAGAACATTATTTGGCTAGCTTCCCTTGACTTGCCTATGCAGAAACTGCTGTTCAAAGTGACCACTCCAGCACTGAGCTGTCTACTGGGTCTAATTTCACTTTCTACTCTGGTGGTAGAGTAATGAGGACATCAAGTCTCCACTTCAAGACAAGTGCACTACTAGGTATTCTGAACTAATACAAAATTTCAACTTAATGATACCCATATTGGACAAGATTTGCTTCAAGCTTCAATATGTATTCAGAGGAGCACAGAAAACAGCTATTTTTATGGTGCTTATATAACATATGTCTCCTTGATGGGGTGATGGAATTCACTGCCATTTCCTTTCAAGTTATAGAAAACTTAACTGAGTCCTTCAAAGGGTCCTTAATGTTCCCAAAGAGTCAGATGCTTAGTAGGTCTGTTTTCCTCCTCCAAACAGTTCTGGGGTGGGGATGGGGATGGGGAGGAGACCAAGACAGAAGCCAAGACTAAGGAACTACCCCCTCTCCCCCCCACACACACAGAGCAAGTGACTCCTTCTCAGGCCATGACTTTACTACTTGCTCAAATTTGTTCTATTCTAAATTAGCTCTTGATATTACACAAACTCTCTCACCCCATAAAGTGCAACCAAAGCTTTCAATAAATTAGGACAGAATTTCTTTCAATGTCCCTACAGCTTATCCTTTGGTTTTCAATGACTTTTCACACAGTCCAAAGTCTTTGATTGACTGACTAATTTATTTAGACATGCTCTCACCTGGGTTAGGTCTCAAGTATTAGACTATAGGGCAGCTAGATCCTAGAGTCAGTCATATTTCTGAGCTCATAAGTAGCCACAGGTGTGATCCTGGGTGAGTCTCTTAACCCTGTTTGCCTCAGTTCACTCATTTTTAAAAGGAAGGATATGGCAAAAAAAACTCACAAAAACAAAAACTCTAGTATCTTTCCTAAGAAAACACAAATGAGGTCATGAAGAGTGAAAGTAGCTTAACAACTACAACAATGAATCAGGCTCTCATATATTACCAGTTATTTTAAATGGGGTGGGGCAACTGATTGAATGACTAAATACACCCATCTTAATAATTAGATTGTATTCTATTTTTTCCCAAGATATACTAGATCTAGGTCTTTGTGCTAATGTGCATGTGTGAGTATAAATAGATACACATATATATGTATGTATATACACATATGGATGCATGTGTATGTGGTCTATCTAAATAGTATATTTGTGTGTGTAGCAGGAAGCTATAGTTAAGAGATTGGAACACAGGTGAAGGGTAAAGGCTGCATATGTGAATTCAAGAATAATATAGTAGAAAGTATACCTTGAGGCTGGATAATTCACTTCAAGTATATAAGCCTCAATTTCTTTATGCAAGCTTTCAGAGACCAGTGGATAGAGCACTGTGCCTGGAATCAGGAAGATCTGAGTTAAAATCCAGCCTTGCATACAAGCTGTATGACACTGGGCAAGTTTCATGTACAATAATCTTTTTTACTGTATTGTGTTATAGATATGTTTGTTTTGTTCCATGAATTGAAAATAAAATAATTTTTAAAAAAAACCCTTTTCTCTACCTCATTTTGTTTAACTGCAAAATGGGAATTATAATTGCAACTATATTACAGAGTTTCTATGAGTATAAAATGAAGTAATATTAGTAAAAATACTTAACACAAAGCTGGCATACAGTAGACACTATATAAATGCTTATTGCATTCCTCCCTAATAATGCCTTTACTAAGGAGTCCTTTAAAGATCAAATGGTCTATCTGTCTATCTGCCTGATACATGAAAGATAAACAAGAACCTGTGAGTAGTAATAACTGCCCCATTGGGGACCCAACTGGTCAGTTCCAGTTAGGCAATGCAGCTCCCTCTCTCCCTCCCTTCCTTCCTTCCTCCTTCCTTCCTTCCTTCCTTCCTTCCTTCCTTCTCTTCTTCTCTTCCTTTCCCCTTCTTCCTCTCCCTCTGTTCACATGGGATATCATGCCCTTACTTGAGAGCGCTCTGCCCAAAGGAATGTACATTTTGATCACTGAAACCTTGCAAGATATCTTGGGGTTTACAGGCTAGATTTCTTTCTTAAGGACCATGCCTTAAACCCAAATCACTCTGGCTCTCATTGACTGGCCAACAACAGTTCCCAGCCAAGCCTCACTTGGACAATGCTTGGGCCCTGACTGCTCAGAGTTAGTGTATATAGAAAGTATTTCTGTTTTGACCAGAAACCTTGTAGGTCTTTTCCTCTGACATTGATTTTTTTTTTTAATGAGGTAAAATTTTTCTTCATTTCTTACCTAGCCTTATTCACTGAATGGGCATTGCCTCAGTCAAACTGAGACCTGGGAAAGACCTTAACTAAAAAAGGTCAAGGTTCCCCACTGCATCCAGAGCCATCTCCAGTTCTCCTGATCTCTACCTTTCCTCTGGACCCAAATGGCTCCAGAGAAAAGAGTTAGTCTGGGATTTTGCACAGACTTACATCCCTCACTTACATCCAATTCACTTGCAAATCATGACATCACCTTTCTGATGTCAAGGTCCTCTTTGGGAATGAAGGACAAACAGCAACAACAGCAATATGTATATCAAGGGTGGGGAACCTGTGGCTTCAAGGCCATGTGTGGCCTTCTAGGTCCTTATGTGTGGCCTTCTGACTGAATCCAAACTTCACAGAACAAATCCCCTAAATAAGAGGATTTGTTCTGTAAAACTTGGACTCAGTCGAAAGGCCGTACCCAAGGACCTAGAAGGTCATGGGTTGCTTCAAGGCTGCAGGTTCCCTACCCTTGACCCATATAAACATGTGCATATACATAGAGATATATAGATATGCATCTATGTTTGTGTATGGTAAACTGTGACTTTATAGTTAATTCATATATATATATAACAATATGTGACAATATGATAGTAATGGATTTTAATGGCCTTTATTCTTTGTTCCCTCTCATCTCTACCTTATAAGAAAACCTTGGCCTGAATATAAATTTAAGCAAAAATAAATTTAAATTTGTTTGCCTGCAGACCCATTTCACCTCCACAAAGTTTCAGGAACAATCTATTTTTAAAATTATTTTCATTAATATTCACAATATCCCTCAGGAAATATGGACGGTTATTATAATTTCCAGGGAGAAACAGGTGCTGGGAGCTTAAGGTCATAAACAATCTTGCATAAGATAAATTAATAATGCTCAGCATTACATTGACCTCCACAAGATTGAAAATAGTTTTACTATTTTACATACCTCTGGCATCTATTCAGTGAAGGAGCGACACACATAAAAGAAAACAATTACACTCCCCAAGTCCTCCTAAACATACACCCTATTTGTAAAGAAACAACCTAAGGCCAGGTCGTCTGGTTGAAAGAGCGACTGGGTTCTAATTTCACCTCTGGTGATCACTAACTGTGTGACTTTGGTCTAATCACATAAGCAGTCTGGATATCAGTTTTCTCCTCCGTAAAAAGGGAGAGTGATAAAGGCAGTCCCTTTTATCTCAGTGTCTGAATGTATGAGATTTGGTTTACTATCCAGACTTTGCTCTCCAGAAAGACTGATGACACACCAAAGTTTCCGAGTCTTGGCAGAAGGGTGATGGCCAAAAGACACACTGAGATACACATTCTCAGGGGTGGCCACTGTGTTCATTTGTTTTATAAGAGTTTGCATGTTGATCTTTGTTAAAAGGGAGGTTTCTAATCACTGGTATAGACTCAGATAGATGGTGGATAATAACAGAATGATGGTTACACTTGAAGAAATAAAATCTCTTTTTTTTAACAAAGAGAATTAAGCAACAGAATTAAGGCACAGAATTAAGCAATAAAATTGCTAAAGAGGTCACAAACAAATTGGACAGTTTAATTATTACCTTATTATGGGTTGGAGCTACATTTGTGATTTAATTAATTTAGGAAACTCCCTCTATCAGTATAGGACATTGACTTTTTTACAACTTAACTCCACAGAACTGCAAAGAGCTCTGAGAGATTAAGTTACTCACATGATCATACAAGGAGTACATGTCAAAGGTGGAACTTCAACTCATATCATCTTGACTTTGAGGAGAGTTCTGTATTGACTATATCATGCTGTCTTGCATTCCTTTGTAAATTTTTCTACATATATACGTATGTATACACAGACACAGACACAAACAGACACACAGATATACATGTGTGTGTATACATATCTCCATGGGTAAATATCAGCAAATATATAATTAACATGCATTATACATATAATATGTCATATATAAATATATATAAGAAAAACCTCTAATAAAAGTTCATTTTTTTCTTATTTAATTTCTTTCTCTTTCTTTGTATGTTGAAAAGTTTGAGAATGATTATTAAATTCACAATAACAATAAAATTTAATAATTTAAAGGAAAAAGTACCTCTTCTTCAGAGAAACTCACTACTGTGCTTTCCATATATATATAATATATATATAATATATAATATAATATATATATATATATACACACACACACACACACACACACACACACACACATACATATACATATACATATACATATACATATACATATACATAGCTTTTCTCCAAATTCTAAAATCTCTCAATATCGAGGACAGATTATGTCCCACTTTCCTATCATAAATTCTAAGATGAAATGGTCTGGTCTTTTCCCCTCTGCCTTCTCATAATTTCTGCCTGAGTGTTGAGTTCCTTCCTGTTGGGAAGAATCTGTTCTCAAATACCAGTACTTCTCTTTCATATTTGAAAGTGACACTTTATAAAGGGTGAAATTATCATTAGGACAATCTTAAAATTATGAGCTGCTCTGTTTTTGTCAAAGAAGGACTTCCAGTAGAGAGGCAGAAAATTGAAGTCCCCTTCATGACAATACTATGCCTTTCTGTGTCCTGAAAACCTCATTATCTTCCTTCTTTCTGTACAGGTTGTAAATGACATAGGCAGATAATATATTTTCTTTCATTTTTCCCTGTGTATCTTCACAGAAACAGTCTCCATCATGTTCCCTATTTCTAGTTCTTAGATTTTCTGACTTTTTTTCCCCTCAGTCTTATGACTGCCCCTTTACCAAGATTTTTATTTTGAAGCACAGGTCTGTCCATGTTATACCTCCCTCCATTCAAAATCCTGAATTGAAGCCCTGTTATCTTCAGGATCAAATACAATCCCCCCAATTTGTTTTTTTAAAGCCCTTTGTAACATGATCCCTTCTTCTCTGTGCAGTCTCTACTTTATTTCCTCACTTGTTATTCAATTGTGTCCAACTCTTTTTTGGGTTTTCTTGGCAAAGAAACTGGAGTGGTTTGCTATTTCCTTTTCCAGGTCATTGTATAGCTGAGGAACTGAGACAAACAGGGTTAAATGACTTGCCCAGGATCACACAAGTAGCAATTGTCTGATGGTGGACTTGAACTCATGAAGATAGGTCTTGACTCCAAGCCTAGGGCTCTAGCCATTGCACTCCTAACTGTCCTGTACCTACCCATAAATCCAGGGTCATTGGCCCCTTTGCTGTGCCTTACACAAGACACTCTAGGCTAACTTCTTTTTTTTTTTTTAACATGTTTATTTAACATTCATTCCATTAAGCACATACTGTATACCAGGCACCACAGTGAGTACTGAGGATACAAAGACAAGTACAAACACCTCTTTGCTTTCTGAGTGGACACATTTTATTGAGATACAGAGGAGAAAATTGAAAACCAATAAGGGAAAATAAGATAACCCATGATTTAGTGTCTAGCTAATTCTAAAAGCAAGATTAGAAACAATGTCTTTTGATCTCTAGGCCAGTATTCCTATTTCCCCCAGCCAAATTAGATGAATACAAAGATAAATAGATTTGGCAGAAATTAATGGAATACTCAGAAAATCATTGGCTATACTTCAATACCACATAATAAAGTTCTGATCCATTGAATGCATGGTACGTAGGGCAATTACAGGGGAAAATGAATCGAATTCTTTAAAATGTAGGGAATAGAGGAAAACACAAAAGAGATTTTTTTTTGTCTAATCCAATATCTCTAAATTTATGCTTTCTATGATTAATAAAAAATTCACGTAAGTACCACTCCTACTGGTGAACAAAATTGAGTATATTCCCCCATGGTGCATTCTAATATCAGATACTCAGGATTTAACATATTCCATTAATTTTCACAGAGAAAAATCATAACATTTTGCAGACAGGATGATTTGCTCTTTAGAAATTAATACTTTAACACATTTCTGAGTATTTCATCTGTCTTTTGAAGTACAAAATTGTCTTGTTCATTGAAACTCAAAAGGAAAGCATGATTGCTGCCTTCAAGTATTTGAAGGGCTGCCACTTGGAACAGGGATCAGACTTGTTCTCCCTGGCCCTGGAAGTTAGAGCTAATGGCAATGGGTGAAATTACAAAGACAGATTTAATTTAAAAAAAAATCCTTATGGACCACTGAAAAGAAGAATATATTTCCTTGGAAAGTACTAAGGTTCCCCTCACTAGAGATTTTCAAGAGCGGACAGAATGACTTGGAAGTAGAGGACATTCTTAGTAAAGGACATACTAGTTGTCTGAGGTACCTTCCAACCCTGAGATGTTGTGATACTGCAATAAGGAAATACGACATTTTCAAAGCCCAGTTTCTCACATGGGAAAATGGAATCATTGGATGATAGACTGAGAGTTGGAAGTGTTATTAGAGGTTTTCAACTCCCTTAATTTGCTGGAGGTCACAGTGGTTTAAAAAAAATAGCAGAACCGACATTCCAACCCTAGTCTTCTGATTCCAAACTCAATACTCTTTCAAAGGACATTATGTTGGCAGGTTGATTGTACATGACTCCATCTCTCCCCTGTGCTAGATAGGCTGGCTTTCTTGCTGTTACCTATATATGAGATTCCACCTCATGACTGCATGTCCCTTTTGCCTATCTTTCCCTATCTCGGTCCATTTCTACACTGCTCCATGGTGATCCCTCTCCCTTCCAGTTTACTCTTTTATGGGTCGTCTTCTTCCATTAGAATGGAATTTTCTTGAAGGTAAGGGATGTCTTACTTGTTTAGTTATGTTTCCCAAGATCTCAGAACTTTATCTGTCACAGAATTAGCACTTAGTAAATGCTTTATCAATCTATCTATTGCAGTTTCTGCCTTTTAAAGTACAGTCTTTTCAGGCTCAGCTCAAGTTTCATCATTTGCAAGAAGTCTTTTCTAATCTTCCCTCAGTTGGTTAATGTGCCCTGCCCTCACTTAATCACTGTGATTTTATTTTGTATGAGTCTTATATTTTCTCATTTGTGCACATGTTATATACCACAAGTAGACTATAAACTCCTTGAGGGCAGGAACCATTTTTGGCTTTCTTGGTATCCCCAGCTTCTGGTTCAGTGCCTGATTAGTAGTAAGAGCTTAATAAATGCTTACCAATTGATCATTTGACTTATGCTACTCATAACAATGATAGGGCCTGGGCCTTGGGCTGTTACTCATATTCTTAGAGAGATAATTGAACACTAAAATGTTAAATGACTTGCATTGATCACACTAACAATACAAGACAAAGATGTTACTTGAAATAGATTATAAGTAGTCACCTGTACCAACAAAATTATGCGTCTTTTGAAATATTGTAGGGACAGCACTTATTACTAACTTTTACTATGGAGATTACAAAAAAAAATTAGTCATTTTAATTACCCCAAAACTTTATTCTGAGTTGTCTAAGGAAAAGGCTAGTCCCTTTACTAGAAATTCAGAGTTGAGTTCCATTTGAAATTTGGTAGTCTTTGATATTAAGTAAGTGCTGAAATTGTCACAGGCACTGTACTACATTCTGAAGACACAAAGACAAAAATAACCATCTAATAATTGACCAGGGCTCTCAACACAAACATGTACAAATATACACCCAATACACACACACAAGGAATGCAAAGGGCAGGTAGGTGGTACAATGGATAGAGAGAACCTGAGTTCAAATTAAGCCTCATACACTTACTAGCTGGGCAGCCACTTAATGCCAATTTCCCCCCAAAACAAATGAATAAAATTAGCTATGGTGAGCTAGGGTAGAGGTGGTGAGAAAAGGTATTAGCCTTTTAATTATTTTATTTTATTAATTAATTATTTATTTATTAGCCCAGAAAGGCCTTGTGTGGAATGTGGCTCTTAAACTAAACTTTGAGGAAAAAAAAGTACTTTAAGTAGCAGAAGAGATAAGGCATTCCAGGCATGGAAGGTAGCCTGTGTAAAAGCCCATAGACGGGGAATGCTTTGTTAAATGGATATCATTTGGTAGGATCTAAAGAGTTATAGAGATTCTGCTTTGTATTACAGCCTTCAGATTTCTAGGAGATAATGAGGTTGGTGTTCTGGAAGACTACAGAAGACAAGCAGAAGAATACTGTACCATTCATTGCAGCAGTTCAGGACAAGTCACATGGTCTGGGACAAACTAATTTAGGTGATAAAGTTCGCCACGGCCCTGGTGACAATAGTAACTATGTGTACCACTCTGCACGTATTCCATCCCCCAAAGATCATAACTATTTAGCAACTATTTCATGAGAACTAGAAACTTAATTTAACTTTGAAAGTAGGAGTATTAGTAAAATGTGAAAATCTACCTTGGCAGATGAAATACACTCATGGATCAGATTACATAAAGATTTTGTTTTGCCTCAGTTTCCTTATCTGCAAAATTATCTGGAGAAGGAAATGGCAAATACCCTAATATCTTTGCCAAGACAGCCCCAAATGGAGTCACAAAGTGTTGGTCATGACTGAAACCGCTAACCAAAATATTTTCATGTAATGCTTCTAATTGTACTTCTGGAATTCCATAACCATTAATATCCTGTTGAATTTGAAGTTCAACAGGAATAACAAGAGTAGTGAGTTGCACATTCTCAACACCCTTTCCTAATGACCACATAGGTTGTGCCACACTAAATATTCAAATATTTATAAGCTTCCTGCCATATAGTGAATCCTGCTGAGTTAAATATTATCCAGTATTCTTCTTTGTAATGCAGATGTAGCATAGTTGTATGCATATAGCCCATTGCTTGAAGCTCTGTTCTTTCCAGATGAACACAGATGGTACTTACTTTTGGGATGGGGACAGGAAAACTGTCTGCACCAGTAAGAGATTTTGAAATCAGGACATGAAAAGATGTTACATTTCAGAATGAGGGAATGAAATATGGAAAAGGATTTGTGACCAGTGAGATAGTGAAATAAATTAAAATCAGTCAAGTAGGAAGTCTTTGTGAAACCTTTTCTTTCACCATTGGGAAGGGTATAATACAGTGGAAGCATTTAGCAGAAATTCATTATAATGAGCTATCTTCTTGTTGTGGTATTGACCTACATAGCTTTGTTCACTGCCTATTTATCTACCAGCTTCTTCTCTTTTATTTTTCAGGAAACAAAATAACCCGATTCTGCTTTTTGGGTCTTTAGAAGGGAAAGTGCTCTTACCTGGTCAATTTTAAGAACTGTAACGTTCAAAAGCATTCATTTCATAGGAAAGGGATACTCTGTCTGCCATGCTTTTAACTGAATACGTGTTTCCTTGCTAACTACTTAGTTGATCTAGACGTGCTGGTGTTTTTTTACAGGGCATGGGAGAAGCTTGTCCTAATCACTAAAACCACTTAGCAACCCACAATCTAATAGCTTCCAAAGCTCTGTAGACAATTGTCGTTATAGTGAGTGCTGCATATATCTCTTTGACAGTAAGCTTCCCAGAGAATGACATATTTCTATTAACAGGCAGAGAATCTTAGTGTCACACTTGAAAACAAAGTTTCAATGGGTTTTTTTCCCCTTATAAGTAAACTTCAACTCCATCTACATGTCATAAAATCTGAATTCACAGCATACATTTAGAAGATTGATTTTACATCATGCCTTACTGTGTTTTTAAGGACAATGGATTCACTATGAAGACAAGTCTCTCTTCCATGACTGATGCAGTGCTGGGGAGTGCCAGAACTCTGCCTGACACCCTGAAAATGCTAAAGCTCATATTTAATATGAAGGAGTCAAATGTAGCCCTTATATCTCAGCTTTACATGATACCTTACTGATAAATGAGAAATACACACTGTGTAGTTAAAATCTGGCAAACCTATATGTATTTCAACTTGAACTTGTTCTACAATGGAATTTTTGTAAAGATATGTTCTGTAAAAGTGATAGAAACAAAATTATCATTGATATTTATAAAAATGGGAGAATGTAACACATTGTGAATTGATAATTTTTTAATATGAAGCCCACAGCAATTTGTTTAATGATTACATCTATCTAGCCATCTATACATCTATCATCTATCTAATATACATATATGTATACACATATATACATATTAATATGTATGTATGTGTGTATGCATACACATGTAACATCTGCCTAGTTTTCCTTATGAATGAAATTCAGATAAACCATATGTGGTTTTGTGTGTGGACTAGTATAAAATGGGTATCCCAAAATGAAAATGAACCCATTATTGATTTATATTATATATAAAGAATTGGAATAATGGTGTTTACTATATAGTTAATAACTTAATTTTTTAATGTGTGAAAATTTATTTTATAGTTTTTTATTCACTCACATTGGAAATTCAGAAAAAAAAAGAAGAAAATTCCAAAGTCATGGGCAAGGAAAATCATTCTTCTTGTTTTACTGCTGAATCAGAGGAGGCTTTGTTATGGCATAGGAATTATTGAAAAGTGAAGGATACCTTCCTTTAAAATCAGATAATTCTCTCTCCTTTGTAGTTCATGAAAAATGTGCAACCAAGTCTGGTGTGTGTGTGTGTGTGTGTGTGTGTGTGTGTGTGTGTAGATATGATAGGGGAAGGAGGTAAGTGGATAACATCTGCTAAAATTTCAATTGAGTTGGCATAGGAAATATGTCATGTTCCACTCAATTTCAGAAGTATAATTGATACTTAGAGAATAGAGTAGCTTCTTGTAAGGTTTACTAAAATAAAAAAGGAACATTGTCAACTGCATGGGCAAAGAGAATTCAAAGATAGAATCACCAAAGTTTCTGAACATGTCTCTTCGTGGCAATTTAAAGTGAATCCTCAAGAAACCATTTCAATGAGACAGATAAAAGTGACAAACACATGACCTATATTGGAGATGCCCACATCTTATATTTAACACTGAGTTGATGGTAGAGACATAGATGAATTCTAGAAAGTTTCACGAAGAGACCAGGAAATAGATTTAGAAAAAGCATCAGAGTCAGGTAGATGTGGGTTCAAATCCTTTCTGACTCATGTGACCCTGTGTCTGGCACTTAAACTTTTAATGTCCCAGGTGATTTTCTAACAGGATGAATTGAAGCAGTTAGGTGGCTCAGTGGATAGAGTGATAGGCCTGGAGTCAGGAAGACCTGAATTCAAATCTGTCCTCAGATATATACTAGCTATTTGACCCTAGGCAAGTCATTTAAGTCTGCTTGATTCTTTTTCCTCATCTGTAAAATAAGCTGGAGAAGGAAATGCTAAACCCCTCTAGTATCTTCACCAAGAAAATCCCAGATGAGGTCACAGAGAGTTGGATGTGACCAAAATAACTGAAAAACAACAACATGAATTGGTGAGCAGGTCCTGAATTTGTCAATAGAAAAAGCCCTTCCCTGGCACTTCTTATACAGATGAAATGAAAAATTCAGGAAAAGAAAAGATCAATCCTTATAAATAAATGGGAGATTTGACATGCTGAGTTTCTTAAAAGCCCATGAAGGACCTATAGTAATAATACCTGGGTTTTCCCTAGGACTTTAAAGAATTCAAATGTTTTAAATTAATTTTATCATTTGCTGTTCATAATAACCCTATGGAGTAACTGCTAAAAATAAGTTACTTGATGATCAAAGGTATCCAATTATTATCTTTGGCAGGATTTCAGCTCAGGTCTTCCTGAATCCAAGCCCAGATGCTAATCAATTCTCTCAGGCAATCTTGTAAGCTATGCAAAGGCTTAGCAAGTTTTAAAGTGAGATCACATAGTAAATCTAGAGCTGTGGTTTGAACTTAGGTCATCTGACTCCATATTTAGTGATTTTTTTTTTGTTTAAACTATTACCATGTGATTAATGTAAGGGAATTATTAAATCCTTATAATCACTAATTTATTTATCTGTCACCCACCCATCCATCTGTCTATCCATCCATCTGAGGTACAAACACATATTTTGGATTAGCCACCATTTTATAGTATACCTACTTCCTCTCCAATGGTCAAAAATGATGAAATTCTGAATGATTTGTACCTTAAATGTCTTCTTGTGATCCACTTCCTCTTCCCCAAATTCAATTTAAGATGCAATGATTAAGAGATGTGCTTGGTCAGATACTAAATGTGGAAAAATGATTATAGCTACTTTCAAAAGTGAAGTGTAACTAACCACTAACTTGCTTCATATAACTGATCAAAGTGAATAGAAGAGTAAAAAAGAAAATGGGATCTCTTGAGTAAGGTTGCCACAGTGCTGAAGAAGCAGTGAATTTTTGCTAAAGCTCAATACTATTTCAGTGCTGAAATTCTAAGCCTGAAATGAAAGCAAGATTGAAGAAAAATTTTGAGCAGTTGCAAAGATATTGGCATTTCAGTCAACTTCAACAATGTTTGGAGAAAGGGAAATTGAGCTACAGATGGCATGCATTGAAATATATTAAGCTTTGAGGAATGGAGATTACTTAGGACTTTGAAGGAAAATGGAAAACTATAAAATCTATCATGAGTCTAACATTGTATTCGCTCTGGAGCGAATGTTTGAAATTGCTCTGAATGTCTCCATGAACATTGCAAACAGTACAAATCTCAGGAATGGTAGTGGACTTTCAAAAAGACTATGATTTAATATCTGCAGGATAAACTGGAGTCTTGAAGTATAGTGTGAGAAGGGAAATACTTGCTTTTACTAATGCTGGGGAAAAAAATTAGCATATCTCTGTTTGTATCTCTCATTGTTTATTCCCCTCTAACCCTGCCAAAAACTAAAACAAAACATACAACACCCATGTCAGAATCAGAGAGTTAGAGTTCATCTATTCTATTGCCCCATTTTCTAGATGACAATACTAAGACTTAACAGATTGGTCCTATTTCACAACAGATACAAAGGATGATTTGAGCCTATATCATCAACCTAAAACCTTCACTTTACAGAGAAAGAAACTGAAGGTAGGATGGAAAGTATGCTAAGTACCATCTATATGACAGGCACTATGCTAAATGCTTTAGAACTATTATTATTATTATTATTATTATTATTATTATTATTATTATTATTATTATTATTATTGATCTTCAGAATAACCTTGTCAGCTAGGTGCTGGTAAGCAACGTTACAATTCAAGTAGCACAAAAAAATCTTTGAAAGGTGAAATGCCTCACGTGAATGCATCTATTACCAGGGACCCACATCAGACAGAAAGAATGGTTGGGTAGCAGAGGATGAACATTTCTGTTCTGACTCCAATCTGCCCAAGCTATCTCACCCTTAGTGAGTGACTTGATGTCTCCAAACCTCTATCTACCCTTGGATGAAATAAACATAGTATGTATACTACAAAATTTCCAGAATTGTATAAGGAAAGTGCTATTTGGATTTGTGTATTTTTAAGCTACCTTCAGAAATCATAGTTATCTCAGTCCAGAAAAGGGAACTCTTTCATTTTTAAGGATAAGGGTACATATTTTAACTGTATCTAGTTGTTAGATACCAGATGATCATGCACAAAGGAGAGAAATTCTGTGTTACAGTTTAAGTTCCAACATGACAACTTTGAGTGTTGACAAATAGCTGATAAAATGTTTTTCTTTTCGCAATTTTTAGGCATAGTATCTAAGCACAAAATGTGCTCAGAACAAACAACTTGAAACAGTCCATCAAAGCAACATTTTTAAAGACAATTCTATGGGGGGCAAGAAATACCAGAACATTAACCCTTATAAATAAAGGCCCCGGAGCACCTGGTAATTATGCTAATTTGGGGCCTGATGGATGATGGCCAGAGAGCAATCAGGTTTAGGTATGAGATGGGGTGATGATCATCCCAGCTAGGACCACAGGGAGAGAAAGTTATTTGGTAACTTTTTATACTAGCTTATTATTTCATTAAACTTTTTTTTTTGGCTCCTGGAGGTAAAGATCATAAGTATCTTCTAACTATTGGTTCCCTGGAACCAAGTCCAATTTATATCACCCCAGAAACAAGACAAAAAGAACAACAATACAAAGGGAAAAAAATGAAGTACATGTTATAGCTTATGTCCTACAATATATTGTCTGCATGTTATCAGTTTTGCATCATTCAGCCTATGGTGGGAGCAGGAACTGTGAGCATTACATAAATTCTTGTCAGGAAGGCTTCTAACATGGGATCGCATTGTATGTTTCTCATATTCTTACCCATTATAAAGATTTCTATATGTAAGCCTAATACCACAGGAGGTAAAAGAATGGACCTACACAAAAAAATGTGTGTGATGAACTTTATTCAAAGACCTCAGCTAGGTGGTGCAGTGGATAGAGTGCTAGCCCTGAAGTCAGGAGGACCTGAGTTCAAATCTGACCTCAGACCAAACACTTGACACTTACTAGCTGTGTGACCCTAGGCAAGTCACTTAACCCCAATTGCCCCCTGCAAAAAAAAAAATTCAAGAGCTCAGCTGAATTAAATTCACAGGTATATGGCTAGTTGAAGGTCTCGGTGAGCACTACTTTTTCTTTTGTGATGGGCTCATTCAATCCAGGACCAAGAGGCTTCTTATACCAGGAGCTTTTACAAGTGTTTATGGGCAGCAAGTGGTCCGTCCAATAACGCTATTTTTCTTCTTTTAAATTTAAATGTGCTCCAGCTTAGAGTTGTTATTTTCAGATTCCAACTTCACTAAATTCTGTTGGGGAATTTCCCCATTTTAATTGTCATCTCTGCTATGAAATTGATACATTGTAATCTTTTGGCCTTTCAATTGGACGAGAATGGTGGGCGGGAGGTACCTAAATATCTAACCTGTGTTTGTGGCTAGTTTTTGCATTTCCTTTTTTTTTTTTTCATTTATTCATAGCCATGTATCTCTTTGAAGAGATCTGGAACAATGCAACAGAAAAGCAACACTATTTTGTTACATATTGGTGTGTATAATAATGTCTAAATATCTTCGAATTCACGCTACTAAATATCCAGCAATTAAAAGTGATACAAAATAAGATCATCTGGTGTTGAGTCCAGGCTTCTCATTTTACAAATAGATGAAGAAATTGAGTCCAGTGAGTTGAAACGACTTTTTCAAGATTGCCCTTGTAGAAGTGTCAGATGCAGAATCTGAAACTAGGTCCTTTAACTCAATGCCAACACTCTATGCAGTATCAAATGTTATCTCTAATGTCAATTTAAATCTGTTACGTTTAGGTCCTTTCTCCTGTATGCTGTAGCTATATCTGTCTCTAGTTGTATCTAGATATCTGCATGTTTACATCTGCATTTATCTGCATTTCTACTTGTGTATCAACATCAGCATCTACATCAAACTATCTAAATCTGTTTATTTACATTTATAATTATATTTTCACCTACATTAATATCTATATCTACAAATATGAATGTATATCAACTACATCTATACCTACCTTTAAATACATATATATTGTATAGTTATAGTTACACATTTATTTACATATCTTCTTTACATCTCTATCTTTAGATATATGTATAACATCATCTTCGTGCTCACTACACTCATCAACATCATCATCATTATTTTCGTTGTCATTATCATCATTTTCATCATGGAATTCCTGACTGTACTTCCATGGGCTACTCTTCCAACTCTCTGGTTGTAACTCCAAGCCTTAGAGCAGTTCAATATTTAGATGAGCTACTTACTCAAACACATTAGATAAGAGCGCTCAAATGTAATTACCTGCTCATAGTTTCCTCTTTCTGGTGAACTTATTTTGCATTGGTCCATCTCGTCATCATCAATAATCTCTTAATGCCAATATTATTTTATAAAAAATTGTAGTATCCCGTCCAATTTATGAAACTACGATCAGAACAGGGTCTCAGAAAACCATAGTCTTACATCATATTACCACTGGATAACAGGTGCAAAAGAGTGATCTTATATGTGGGTCTTCAAACATAAGAAGGATAATGATACATTTATAAAATATCAATAATGTCCAGCATTGACACAAGAGGCTTCTGTGATTACATGTGTGTGTATGTACATATGTATGTATGTACATATGTATGTGTGTTTGTATATTCCAAGACAAGGTAGATCTATTGTTGTAGCACATTTTGAAAATCTTAACCAACATTCTTAGTGCTTTGTCAATTGCTTTTTAAATTGGAGGTGTGGGTGGAGAGACATGAGAAATTTGATTCCTCAAGATCTGTACATTATATAATCAAGCATTCACAGATTACACCCAATGATAACTTTTCCCCTACATAAGGGTAAAAAATAAATTCCTCTGCCACTTAGAAACCTCTCAAGATCACATTAAATTATAATTATTAAATTATATATGGATATATATAAACATATTATAATTAAATTATAATAACCCAGCTCCTTCACAAGAAGATTTTTTTTAATGTACCTGTCTTCAATGGAGAGGTGAAGAATATGTTAAATAAATAATGCATGTATTGAGAGACTTCCTTAATATTTTGGTTAAATTTGTTCAAAGGCTTTCGTCTTATTTATTTGTTCATTTATTTAATTAATTTTTATTACAAGAGTTTGCTCAGTGGGTGAGAGGGAGGCAGAGATACAGAGATTCATTCAGAAATGAAGCTGATATGATTACAAAAGGTATAATAAAATTGAAAATAATGTTAAAAAGAAAATTTACAAAGAAGGGAAAGATAGAAAGAGAGAAGAAAAAAATGTATGCATTATTTTTGTTCTTAATGAGAAAACGTCTAATATTTGCCTATACATAGAATTTATTACTTGGTTTATACACACAGATATATGTAATATATTTTATATTAATATTTATTTACCTATCAATTTATTTATTTATTCATCATAGGTAACATAGGTTAATTCTGGCTCCACTTTGGCAAGACTATTACATCTCAATTCACTTCCTCCATGTCACTGATCCCACCAGATTATTGCCCAACGTGCATTAACCTAGAATCCAGAACCCTTGATCTCAGTACATTATAGCTGATTAGCTGCAACACCTAGCCTGGATTCCTGGATACTCTGATCCCTGCTGCTTTTGCTTCTTGTTTGAGGACTCCATCCCCCACACCTAAAACTTGAAAGGACAAAATAGGACCCAAATATCAAGCTATTTGCCACCCCAACCACCATCTTTTATCATATATTATCTCCTGAAGGAATTTTCCATCCTTAGACTGGAGTACAGGAATGAAAGCAACTTTAAGCTCAGTTATTTAATTTTAAAGATGCAAACAGTTCTGGTTATACAGCAAAAGCAAAAAGGACTACTCCCAGTTATGTGTTAGGATTTACAGAATGCAGGAGCTTCTCTAACTACTAGACAAAAAAGCCCTCAGTAAAAATGATAATAATCTTGAATTATCCTGTCATAGTAAGATGAAAAGCAATGACTGAAACTTTTTCCCCCTCATCTAGCAGGGAGTTTTGGACATCATGCAACCATCAGTTTGCCCCTATATTTCCCCCAGAAAGAGTTAGCAATAATCATTACCCACATTAACCACACCTAAGATCTAAGCTTCCCACTCCCTGCCTCTAGTCTCTGATCCTGATTGGCCCAAATAAGAAACTTATAATAACCCATCCTGAAATCACTGATGTTGGGTACCATCATGTAAGACCCCATAGATTTGCCCTGTATGTCCATCCTGACCACCACTGCACTGTGTGAGAATCCCCTACCCAAGAAAGCTTACTTATTTCACTTTCTGTCTACTCCTGTCTGCTTTTACCTTTTGTCTAGTGCTCTATACCTCCCAGCTATACAGAAACATGTCTTTTTTTGGGGACTATGACTAGCAATTCAGTAGCCACACCTATAGCCCCAGTTTTTGATTTACTAGGAGCACGCCCATTTTCTCTTCTTTAAGGAGAAGCCCTGCCTCAATCTCATCCCAGAGGAACTTCGCCTTGTCAGGGTAAGTGGCAAATTAGTAGGTTGCCAACTTTGTCTTTGAGAATTTCACATTCTAAACCTACCAGAAACTTGATTAAGACATTGGCCAATGCAGAATGTCCATTTATGCTCTGCTTCTTTTGTCTCTCAGAACCAGGTCTCCAGCTTCTATGTTGGTGATTTTATTTTGGTTATTCATGCTAAGTGGGAAGTGGGCAGGGAAGAGGAAAATTACATGAAACTCAGCTCCCTTAAGGATCTTGTCCTTCCCCTGGACAAGGTGTCGTTTTATTTCATCTTTTTTTTTAAATTTATTTGTTTATGCAATTCAAAGTTTTCAGTTACCTAGAATGTTAAGGGCTTATCTGGGGCTATTCTATTCAGCTTTTGTTCTTATAAGCCAGGGAGAAAATATACTTAAAATAATCTCTTCCCCAGAAAAAATCCCCCTCCTTTCCTTTAGTGCATATATTGAACAAATCTAGATCCTCCCCACCAATATCAGATGAAAGCTTGAAATTATTTTGCACCTTTTAGCCTCATTGGGTCACTTCTATCTGGCCAAGGACTCTCTAGAATGATGTTCTGTCTGTCACTTACTTAGGATAGGGGATACAAAGCAGAGAAAGCAATGAGGCCAAGCTGACATTGCTGAATCCCCCTTATCTAGGTTCCATTTGAGAATGGTTGAGAAAGTACCCAGGGTGCATGAAAACACATGAAGATTGGAAGGGCAAGAGAAAGTTGGAAACTCTCTCTTTTATTATTATTAACTGATAGCGCATCCTAGCTAAGAGGGAAGATGATGGCCAAAGGACCACTCAGGGTTTATGGCATAATATCCAAGCACATTAGTCACCTATGGGCAGAAACAACAGGCCTCGTCACTTCCAAATGCCAAGTTTCCTCAGAGCTGAGTCACAAACAGGTGGTCTACCATAAGCAAGAGTGCCATGCAGTGCTCAATCCTCATTATATACTCAAAGTTCTGTGTAAAGTCTCTCTGACACTTGAAGTCACAAATGTGTAGGCCTTCCTGTACCCCCAGCTGAGAGTCTTCCCATGGTTTGTCTTCTCTAGCTGATTTCATCCAATTAATGAGAGACAGAGGAGTGAAAGGAACACTCTGTCTCTCTCTCTTTCTCTTTCTGTCTTGCTCATTTATTCACTCAGCTCTCCTCTCCTCGGCTCTGTAGCAGTTTCTCAAGACAAGAATCACTCCGTATGATTCTTTTGCTTTTAGGCCATTTCTTTTACAAAGAATGAAAGCAAAACATAAGTGTGCTCTCTTTCTGTCCCCTTTCCCTGTGGTCTCTACCAATTAGTTACCAGTCTCAACTGGAGCTGTCTTTTGCACTCACACTGTTATTCTTCTATGACAACAGAAGGGAAAAATGAAGAAGAAGAGAAAGATGTTGGCAAGGCTCCCTTTATCCTTCAGGCATCAATTCGAAGTCTGTTGACATCGTCCGAAGTCATCACAGGAAATGAAGGGTGAATAATAAGCCTGCAGCAAGGCTACATCTCTAATGCCCCAGTTATACACAAACAAGAAACCTTAAGCCTTGAGAATGATGGCAGACCCATGTATATACATCCTGAGCACTGAGAAATGGTTAAGAAGGAACATGATGAGCGAAAGATCCACTTCATAAGCCCAGATTCTGATGGGTCACTCATTTCTGAACATTAAGGAAAAAGCAACTCAAATTAACTGAGCATATCTATGCAAGGTAAGCTACCTAAGAAAAAAGCTTAACAGTAACAAAAAAGCAAGAAAAATGACACATGAAGGAGAAAGATAAATGGCTGCAAATAACAAGAGACATATGATAGATATGACAGCAGCTGTGGTGAAAATTATCAGAGCTGGGCAAGTTACCATTGTATAACACCAAAGTTATATCAGTTATAGAATACATCCACATTTTTTTAAATTTGATTAGTTGATTTTGGGGGAGGATGAGAGATTTGAATAGGGAAAGGTCAGAGGTTCACAGATTTAGTGAGAAAATTATTCACGTATGTCATTTAATCTAACATCCATTGTTTTAGAAATGAGAACTTTGAGAGCCAGAAGAATAAAATGACTTGCTTAGTGTTATACATTTATGGAAATTGAATCATAGATTTTATCTGGAAGGCACCTCAGATTGCTTTTATTCTAACCATCTCATTTGAAAGATGAAGTAACTGAGATTCAGAAGCTGAAGTCGAGTCAAATCAACTAGATAACAAGTATATATCTTTTTTTATTAATTTATTTTGAATTATCAATAATCAGTTCCATAAGCTTTTGAGTTTTAAATTTTTCTCCCCCTCCTTCCCCACCTCCCTCCCTAAGTGGCACACAATCTGATATAGGCTATATATACACATTCCTATTAAACATATTTCCACATTAATGATGTTGTAAGTAAGAATTAGAACCAATAGGAGGAACCACCAGAAAAAGGAAAGAAAACATAACAGAAGAAAAAAAATAGCAAATAGTATGCTTCTATCTGCATTCAGACTCCATAGTTCTTTCTTTGGTTGGATAGCATTTTCCAACATGAGGCCTTTGGAAATATCTTAGATCCTTGCATTGCTGAGAAGGGCTAAGTCTATCAATATTAGTAATCGCACAACGTGGCTGTTACTGTGTACATTGTTCTCCTGGTTCTGCTCATTTCACTCAGCACCAGAGCTGGTAGAAGGTAGAATTTCAGCTGAGACCTCAAGAAAGCTGGAGAATCCAGGAGATAGGTATAAGGAGGAAGATCAATCTGGGATTGGGGAACAACGAGTGAAAAATCACAGGGGAAGAAGATGGAGTGTCAGTTCAAGGAGTAAGAAAGAAGCCAATGCCATTGGAATGCAGAGTCTTATCATAAGTAATATTTATATAGTCTCAGATTTTCTCATTTGATCCTCACAGCAGCTCTGAGAAGTAGTTGCTATTATTAACCTCATTTTACACACTAGGAAACTGAGACAGAGAAAGGTTAAGTGATTTCCCCAGGGTCACATAACTAGGAAGTGTATAACACTGTATTTGAACTCAGGTCTTTCTGACTCCAGATCCAGGTTTCTATTCATTAAGCTAGTTAGCTTCCTCACATACAAGGGAGATCATGTAGAGGGTAGCATAAAATTATTGGAAAAAGTATGAAAGGACAAGGTTATGAAGTCTTTTAAGTCAGAATATTTTCTTTTTGATCCTAAAGGTAATAGGAAGCCATTGCAGTTTATTAAATTGGTCCTGGGAGATACTGCCAGACATGAACCTTAGGAAGATCACTTTGATATCTGATAAAGAGAGGGACAAGCATGGGAGGACATTTTTGGTAGGAAGGCTATCCAAAAGGCAATTGAATCATATTGTCTTAAGTTTGGAAGGACCCACACCAGAATAATGGTATTGGTGGGGGGTGGGGGGTTGGTGGGGAGGAGAAAAGACCTGTAATTGACAGATGTTGCAAAGACAGAAATGACAGGATTTGGCTAGAGATCAAATGGGGGTGGTGAGAGAATGAAGAACCAGGGATAACACAAGTTATAAGCCTTGGTGTCAAGGAAAATGGAACTGTCTTTACAGTAATAGGGAAGTTAGGAAGAGGAAAAAGTAGGGAGCAGGAGAGGAGTTCAACTTTGGACATGTTGAATTTAAGACGTTCATGGGAAATCCTGTGTAAGATGCCCAATAGGAAGTTGGATATACAATACAGGAAGTTAAGAAAGATGTCAGATCTGAGAATAATCTGCTAATGGATGACAATTGATTCTATGGGAGCTGATGAACTTATCATAAAGAATAATATAGAGTGAGAAGAGGGGCCATAAAGGAGCCTTATGGGACATCCACAATTAACAGGTGAGGTGAAGTGGAGATCCAGCAAAGATGACTGGGAGGAGTGTTCAGAGAGATAGGAAAAGCACCAAAGAGAGCAGTATCTTGAAACCCTAAAGAGAAGAAAAAATCGAAAGAGGATGATCAATAGTGTTAAATGCTGAAGAGAGTTCTATGACATAGTAAAGGTAGGATCTGAATTCTAGTTTTCTGATTGCATAATGTACAACACAGTAAATAATAAAGACAGCATTTGTATCCATGTCCTGTTGCTCTAAATCCAGAGATTCTTAAGCCACAATTATGGTAGATGGTATAGTGCGTAGGGTTATGGACTTGGGAACAGGAACACCTGAGTTCAAATCCTGCCTTATATATTTCCTATATGTGTGACCCTGGGTAGGTCACTTAAACTCTCTCTGCCTCTGTTTCCTCATTTGTAAAATGTCAATAATAATAGCACTCACCTCCCAGGGTTATTGTAAGGATAAAATGAGATATTAAAATGATACATAAATTAAACATTGAAGTGATATATAAATAAATTCTGCCTGTCATCATCACCACCCTCATCATCATTATCATCATCACCATTATCATCATCCCATTGGTATTAGCCAAACTGAACCCTGTTGTGAAGAAGAGATATTGGGTAACCTGCAGCCTCGAGGCCACATTTGTCCTTCTAGGTCCTTGGGTACAGCTTTTTGACTGAGTTCAAGCTTTACAGAACAAATATTTTATTAAGGGAATTCGTTCTGTGAAATTTGGATTCAGTCAAAGGGCTGCACTTGAGGACATGGAGGTTCATATGTTCCTCACCCTTGGTATAAGCCATTTCTGCAGGGCATGGATACGTGTGTGTGTGTGTGTGTGTGTGTGTGTGTGTGCACATGTGCGCACGCACTTCTGTAGCAAGAGAGGAAGAGAAGAATATAGCACAAATTCAGAAAAGAAACAAAACAACATTAACAAAGTAAGCTGAAAGACAATTGAGTCTGTAAGCCTATATGTAGAGGATCCTAAGAGAAAGTAGGCCTTCAAAAGGAAAATGAAAATTTGTGCACAACTGAAGTAGACAACTTAGAGTATGTTCTCTATGAGATAATGCTCAGTTCCCTATATCTGGCCCCAGACTCCGGGAAGTTTTTATTTTTTATTTTCTTCTGGGCAGATACAGCTTTCAGATCAGCCTCCACTGTCCATTGACAGCTTTTGCTTTTCAAAGTGAGATATTGGCTTGAAAAATTGAATATAACCAGTGAAAAAGTCAGAACATATTGCAACTGCTGGAATGGTGTGCTTTTCATACAACTCATTTTCAAGCACTGTCAGTCTATTCCCTTACTGGTTTTTATCAATGCTTGTGAAACAGCTCTATGCTCATAGTGCCCAACCACTTAACCTAGCACACACCAGGGAAGCAAGTTGCCCTGGGTTTAAGCAAAATAAGGACTGATTGACTAGTCCACAGGATCCCACAAAAGAATGGATGCCTTTGATGAGGGAAGAATTGCAAGTCCAAGAGTTTTCAAAGGTATCCCTTGTTTACCTTTTGCTTCAAGAGCACAAGCAAATGAACAGGTAGACACATATTTTATTTTCCTTTTTAGTGATAGTTTCATATTTTTGTAACCCCAGTAAAAGATCATTTGTACACAGTGACTTTGCTGATGCTAACAGAAGTATTCTATTGCTAGATTGGATAGCTCATTATGAGGCAAGCATATTTTTAGCATTTTGATTCTCTTCTACCTCCATTCAGAGCTATTTAATTGATTTCACCAATGAATCTGGATATTATTTCAAAAACTAAATATTATGGTACAGTAGCTATCTTGAGAAAACTTTTTATCATTATTTTCATTCTCATGCTAATTGATATTCAAGAATGGGTGATTTTCTTATTATTGGAACTCTTGGCGTGGGAAATGTCCCTACTGGAAGAGCACAACTTTCATATAATACACTTTTAGAGACTTATTTGCATCTCAGAGAAGTTCAGCCACTTGCTTCTCAGAATTGCCAGAAGAAGGATATTGACCCAGCTAATCTTGATTCGAATTCAAATTCTATCCTTTATAGCCATAACCTCCTCTACCTTATTGTCTCAATATAAAATTTCAAATATCATTAAGGCATAAACAGAGCTTTAGTAACTGTTAGCTTTTTAGCTTCAGATGATGGAATTTTTCACAGTGGAGAGGGTTTGAGTCAGTGTACCAGGATTTGAAACTAATCTCTTTCCTTCCCCCAGAATCTGAGATGCTATATGGTCAAGGAAAAAACAAAAAACAAAAAACAAAAAAAAACCCAAAAGATTGTCTCCCACACGTTGGATAAGTTGAGATATTTGTGATTATATCTCCTTGTAAAAGCTAATCGGACTGTTAGTAGCTAAATGGAGCTGGGATAGAGGGACCCATCCCCCTATATTTAGAGGAACACAACTGATAGAGAGTGGAACCATTGGCCTAAACACACTTCAGTCCCCTTACATGGTATCAACCCTGGGAGACAGAAGTAAAATCTAGCCTACCTGGCCTTCCAGGTCATGGGTTTCAGGGTGGTCTGTATTATATTATAATAAGTTGTTGACTTACACTCTAGGAGGATATTTCCATACAAGGAGTTCTCTAGGTTGATGGAATCTCAAGCCTGAGACTATAATGCATAAAGTGTGGTATTTGGAAATAGGAAGATGTTGGTTTAAATATGATCTTAATACATTAGATCTCTGACCCTGGGCAAGTCACTTAGCCTCTCTAAGACTCATTCTATAAAATGAAGACATTGGACTCAATGACCTCTGAAGCCTTCTCTGGCTCTGAACTTCTGATCAGTTAATTAAGAAAAGTAGTTGTAGCTAAGATTCTTTTGAGTTGCAAATGTTCAGGTACACTTGAAGAAACCTGTGCCTAACAACATTTACTGAATTACCTTTTGAACAGGTTGAGTACAATTGGGATACTATTGCCAAATTTCAATTAAAAATTTATGCATTTTCTTTTATAACTCACTGTTCTTGGATGCGGAGCTGTTGGCAATCGTCTTTAAAGATTTTAAGATAGCTTTCAAGTAGAGTAAGAATTGGACTGTTCTGATATAAGCCAAAAAAAATGAACCAGGAGCAGTGGGTAGAAGTTACAAAGAAGTAAATTTAGCTTCACAAGAACAACAGCTTCCTAACATTAGTTTTCCCAAACTGGAATAGGCTGCTTGAAGTGCTGATGGGTTCCTACTCTTTGAAAGTCTTCAAAAACTTGAAAGCTACACACTTTTTTGTTTTGTTCTAGTGGACATTCTTTTGGAATATGGATTGAACTACATGCCTGTTGATGTTTCTTTTGCCTCTCAAATACTACAATTTTGTTTATATTTTCCATTAAAAATAAATATTCTTCTTGTCCTTGCCTATTTAGTTTTCCCTTACAGAAAAGAAAACTATTTAAACAAAAGCAAAGGGCATAGTGACCGTCTTTGAGAATGTATGTGACATTCCATATTCTCTCCAAAATGCAGGACATATGTTTCTTTAGTTGTTTTCATGAGCCAGAGTTGTTCTTTATACTTATTCAGAGTCTGAGTTATTTTAGTGTTCTTTTCATTTTCTTTTTTTCCCCTCATTATGTCTATTTATGTGTTAATATTGCTCATTTCACTCTGCATCTAGTAAAAAAAAAGTCTTATTACATTTCTCTGATTTTTTTTTGCATTTATTGTTCTATATAGAAAATTAACATTTACTTATATTCATTTGCCATGAATTATTTATCCATTCTCTGATTACAAAGCCCATTTTGTTTAAAGTTTATTCAAGAAAAAAATTTGAAGTGGTAAATCATGTTTTGCATTTTATCTTCTATTTCAGCTCAACTTGCTCACCATATCACCAAAGCTGCTCTAAAAAAAAAAATTACTCTCTCTTTTTTTTTAAGTAATAAGGGAATGTACCTGATCAAGCAAAATATGTTTTCTTTTAGGTCTAATAATCTGTAACATTTCAATCATGATATATCTTATCTCCGTTACAGAAGACATGCAAATAATGCATTGTAAATGTAAAAATGTACAATATAAAACAGTAATGTAAATGTAATATAAAATATCTAGTATGGTAGCTTCTCTTCTTATTGTTTAGTCATTCAGTTGTGTCTGACCCTTCGTGACACCATGGAAGTTCAGCAGGAAAGATGTGTTACCCCAGGGTGAGAGAGGAACACATTCCAGTACAGGCCCTGCCAGCACAGATCAGAACCCCCAAAATCACGAGCAGGCCTTAGGGCAACTGAATCACTGGCAGAGTTAGCAGTTTCCAGACCTCTCAGAGCACAGGAGCAGAAGACAAATTAGAAGGTGGGCAGGAAAAGTCTGTTGCACCTAAATGAGAGTGGAGCACAGTCCTGCAAAGACTGTGCCAGTGGAGACCCCGTCTCAGAAAACCAGGTGCAGGCCTTGGGAGCCACTGAATCAGCAGCAGTGGTAGCAGCTGCTTCTGGAGCTCTCTGCCTACAGATGGTAAGGAGGTCAAGCAACTGCTCAGGAGGACATTACAGGGATATCTTTGCTAGCACTGAGGCAAGACTCTGCTGCTTTGCCCATACTCAGATCCAATTCACTGTCCTGGGTGGCAATCCCAAGGTGAGCAGTAGCACTAGCACACCAGAGCTTGTGGCCACAGTGGAGGAGGGACTTTCACCACAATTTCAAGGCAGACAAGAGTACTTGTCATCCCTCACAGACATGATCACGGGCCAGGAGAGTAGTAAACATCTCTTCTTAGAACATACCAGCTTGAAAAACTGAAAACTTATAAGTCCCTAGAAGTATTTCTGAAAATAGCTGAACAAACTCCCTGAAGTACAACCAAACCCTCCAAGAAGAATAAAAAATGAATTGGTCTCAGGCCATGGAAGAGCTCAAAAATGATTTTGAAACTCAAGGAAGAAAGGTAGAAGAAAAATTGGGAGGAGAAATTAGAGTGATGCAAGAAAACCATGGAAATCAAGTCAACAGCTTGGTAAAGGAAACAGAAAAACACTGAAGAAAATAACGCCTTAAAAATGGACTAGGCCAAATGATAAAAGAGGTACAAAGAGCAGAATTGGCCAAATGGAAAAAGAGGCACAAAAATTATCTGGAAAAAAAAACTCTTTAAAAAGTAGAATTAGCCAAATGGAAAAGGAGGTACAGAAGTTCACTGAAGAAAATAATTCCTTAAAAATTAGAATTAATCAAATGGGAGCTAATGACTTTATGAAACATCAAGAAACAATAAAGGAAAATCAAAAGAATGAAAAAAATAGAAGACAATGTAAAATATCTTATTGAAAAAACAACTGACCAGGAAAAGAATCTGAGACAAATAATCTTAAAATTATTGTACTACCTAAAAGCCACAATCAAAAAAAAAAAAGCCTAGAAATCATCTTTCAAGAAATTATCAAGTAAAACTGCCTTGATTTTCTAGAACCAGAGGGTAACATAGAAAGTAAAAAAATCTACCAATCCCCACCTGAAATACAACACAAAATGAAGATTCTCAGCAATATTATAGCTAAATTCCAGAGCTCTCAGGTCAAGGAGAAAATATTGCAAGCAACCAGAAAGAAAACACTTCAAGTATCATGGAGCCAAAGTCAGGATAACACAAGATTTAGCCGCTTTTCTATTAAAGGATCAGAGGACTTGGAATATGATATTCTGCAGGGCAAAGGAGCTATGATTACAATCAAGAATCACCTACCCACCAAAACTGGGTGTAAAACTTCAGGGGGGAAAAAAAACAAACATTTTGACAATCAATGAAATAAAGGACTTTTAAGCATTATGGTTGAAAAAACCAGAACTGAATAGAAAATTTGACTTTCAAATACAAGACTCAAGAGAAGCATAAAAAGGTAAACAGGAAAGGGAAATCATGAGGGACTTAATAAGTTTAAACTGTTGAAATTCCTACTTGGGAAGATGATACTTGTAACTGATAAGAACTATCTCATTATTAGGGCAGAAAGAAGGAGGATATAGATTAGATATAGGTATAGATATAGATATAGATATAGATGTAGATGTAGATGTAGATGTAGACGTAGACGTAGACGTAGACGTAGACGTAGACGTAGACGTAGACGTAGACATAGACATAGACATAGATATAGATATAGATATAGATATAGATATAGATATAGATATAGATATAGATATAGATATAGATATAGATATAGATATAGATATAGATATAGATATAGATATAGATATAGATATAGATATGGATATGTAGATACCTAGACATATGTATATACAGAGTTCATAGATGTGAGTTGAATATGAAGGGATGATATCTAAAAAAATAAAATTAATGGAGTAAATTGTCTCACATAAAAGATGAAAGAAAAATTTTTACAATAGAGGAAGTGAAGAGGAGTGAGCCTTGCTCTTATCAGAATTGGCTCAAATGTGGAATAACATACTCACTTAATTGGGTAAGGAAATCTATCTTACCACACAGAAAAACAAGAGGGGAAGGGGAAAGGAGATGGAGGAGAGTCATAGGAGAAAAGACATATTGGGATAAGGGATAGTCAGAAGTAAAACACTTTTGAGGAGGGACAGGGTGAAAGGAGATATGGAATAAAATAAACAGGAGCAAAAATTTAAGGGAGGGAGATACAATCAGCCATAGCAACTGTGAAAAAAAAATTGAAGCAAGTTTCTCTGAGAAAGTCTCATTTCTCAAAAGTGTAGAGAAATGAGTCAAATTTATAAAAATAAGAGCCATTCCTCAATTGATAAATGATCAAATGTTATGAATAGTTTTCAGATGAAGATATGGATATTGCTATCTATAGCCATATTTTAAAAAATCACTATTGATTGGAGAAATGTAAATTTTAAAAATTTTGAGGTAATACTCATACCTATTAGATAGGCTGATAGGACAGAAAATAAAATTACAAATGGTGGAGGGGATGTGGGAAAAATAAGATTAATGCAATATTGACATTGTGAACTAATTTAACCATTCTATAGAGCACTTTGGAATTATGCCCAAAGGGATAGAAAAACCATGCATACCCTTTGACCTAGCAATATCACTGCTAGGTCTGTATCCCAAAAGAGATAAAAAATAAAAAGGCCCTATATGTACAAAAATACTCATAGCTGCTCTTTCCTGGTGGCAAAGAATTGGAAATTGAGGGGATGCCCATCAGTTGGGGAATGGCTGAACAAATTGTGGTGTGTGATTAAAATAGAATATTCTATATTCTACAAAAAATAATGGGCAAGATGCTCTCAGAAAATCTTGGAAAGACTTGTATGAGCTCAGGCAAAGTGAAATGTACTGTGTATGAAGTAACAGCAATATTGTAAGATGATCAGTTTTGAATGAACTTAGCTATTCTCAGCAATACAATGATCCAAGATAACTCTTAAGAACTTATGATGAAAAATGTTATCCATCCCCAGAGTAATTATTATTGATATGTTTTGCATGACTACACACATATAACCTATATCAAATTGCTTGCCTTCACATTGGAGTGAGGGGGAGAAATAGAGAGAATTTGTAACTCACAGTTTTAAAAACAAATGTTGGAGACTTTTTGCATGTAACTGGTGAAAAAATAAAAGACTAAATAGATTAGAGGAAAGAAGACTAGAAAGGCAGGGCTTTAAAAGTCAAACATAGGATTTTATAGTTGATCCTGGAAGTGATAAGGAGCCACTGAAGTTTATTGAGTAGGGTTTCACATTATTAGATCTGCATTTTTACAGCCTAACAGAAGATGGACTAGAGTGGGGAGAGACTTGTGACAAGGAGAACAAACAGGATCTACTGTGATAGTCCAGGCATCAAGCAATGAGGGCCTGCACCAGAGTGTTGGCAGTTCGAGGAAAGAAAGGGGAATTACAAAGGGAAAGGGGATAGGACTTGGTGACAGATTGGATATAGTAGATGATGATGATGCATATACAAGGATAACATCTAAGTGGTGAGTTGAGTGCCCTCTACAGTAATTGGGAAGTATTAAAGAGGGCAGAGATAATGGGCAAAAGATGAGTTCAGATTTGGACATGTTGAGTTAATTATGTCTATGGTGTACCCAGAGGCAGTCTGATGGTGCAGTGCATAGAGCACTGGGCTTGAAGTCAGGGAGACTCATCTTCCTAAGTTCAAATCTGGACTCAGTCACTTAGTAGCTGTGTGACCCTCAGTAAGACATTTAATTCTGCCTCGGTTCCTCATCTGTAAAATGAGCTGGGTAAGGAAATGGCAAACTACTCCATTATCTTTGCAAAGAAAACCCCAAATGGACTCGTAGAGTCAGGCATAACTGAAATAATTGAATGACAATAAAATGGGGCAGATAGTTAAATATGTCTAGTAGGCAAATGGAAATGCAAGACTGGAAGTACTTGTGTACTTTTTAATTACTTGATGATCTTTCTTTGTTGTTGTTGTTGTTGTTTTTACTCCCAAAGGATTATTTTATTCTCTCTCATTATTGTATATACATATATATGTATATGTGTATTTATGTATGTATGTGTATATATATATATATATATATGTATATGTATGTATATAAAACATCAAAAAAAAATAAGGTGACAATATGTAGCCTTGTCATACTCCTTTTCCAATCATAAACCAATTTGCCTTGTTTGGTTCTAACTGTTGCTTCTCGGCCTGCATAGAAGTTCCTCAAGACACAAATAAAATGACCTGGTACTTCCTTCTCTTTGAGGACTTGCCATATTTTTGTTATCCACAAGTCAAAGGCTTCAATGCAGTCAGTGAAGCAGATATAGATTTTTTTTTTTGGAACTCACTTGTTTTCTCCACAGTCCACTGAATGTGGGAAATTTGGTCTTTTGTTCCTCTGCATCTTCAAAAACCAGCCTGCTGTCCTGATAATTCTCAGTTCCTATACTGCTGAAGCCTACTTTGCAGCATATTAACTTAACCTTGCTGGACTGTGAAATGAGCACAATTATTTAATACTTTTAATATTCTTTGGCATTGCCCTTCTTTAGTGTTGGGATGAAAATTGGTCTTTTCCAATTCAGGACCTCTGGTTTTGTTTTTGGTTTTGTTTTTTTGTTTTGCTTTGTTTTGAAACTGTGCTCTCTCCTCTGTGCCACCTAGCTGCCCTTATTGTTGCCTTTTATCATGCCCATTTTTGTATGAAACATTCTTTTGATATCTCTATGAGATTTCTTCTTTCTCATTCTATTATTTTCCTCTATTTTTTTCCATTGATCATGTAATAAAACCTTCTTATCTCTCCTTGCAATTGTTGAGAATTCTGTATTCAACTGAGTATGTCTTTCCCTTTCTCCTTTCCCTTTCTTTTTCCTTCTTTTCTCAGGTATTTGGAAAGCCTCATCAAACAGCTATTTTGCACTTTTGCTCTTTTTCTTTGAAATGTTTGTTGTTTTTGCTGCTGGTGCCTCCTGTACTATATTGCAAACCTCTGTCCATAGTTCTTCAGGCACTTAATCTACCAAATGTAATCCCTTAAATTGATTCATCACTTTTACTTCATATTCATAAGGAATATTATTTAGGTCACACCTATATGGTTTGATGGTTTTCCCTATTTTCTTCATTTAAGTCTAAATTTTAAAATAAGAATCTCATGATCTGAATCACAGTCAGCTCCAGGTCTTGTTTTAATTGACTGTTTAGAGCTTCTCAACCTTTGGTTACAAAGTATATAATCGATCAGATTTCTACATTGACCATGAAGTCATGTCCATATTTAGACTTGCCTTTTGGGTTATTTAAAAAAGACTGCTTGTTATGACCAGTGAGTTTTCTTAACACAACTCTGTTAGTCTGCACCCTGCTTTATTCTATACTACAAGACCAACCTTGCCTGTTATTCCAATTATTTTGTGATTTCTTACTTTAGCGTTCCAATCCCCTATTATAATTGTGACTCCTTTTTTTTTTTTTTTGGTGTTATTAGCAGATGTTGTAGGTCTTCATAGAACTGATCACCTTTGGCCTCTTTGGCATTAGTAGTTGGAGCATAGGCTAATATTATTGTGATATTAAATAGGTTGCCTTGGAATTGAACAGATGTCATTCAGTCATTTTTGAGATTATACCCCAGTACTGCTTTTCTTACCCTTTTATTGACTATGAGGACTACTCCATTTATTTTAAGGGATTTTTGCCCACAGTAGTACATTTGTGATTATCTTAATTAAATTCACCATTCTTGTTCATTTAACTTCACTGACACCCAAAATGTAGATGTTTAATCTTTTGTATCTTCTGTTTGACCACATCCAGCTTTCCTTGGTTCGTAGATCTTATATTGCAGTTTCCTGTGCAACCTTGATCTTCACATCATCGGATTTCCTTTGTCACCAGATGTACAACTGAGCTGAAAAGCTTCGATTCAGCTGCTTCATTAGTACTGGAACTCCATATATTTGTCCTCCACTCCTCCCCATTAGCAAATTAGATACCTTCCAACCTGAGAAGCTCATCTTCAAATGTCATCTTTTATCATTTTATTAAGGTCTTTTGGGTTTTCTTGGCCAAGATACTGGAATAATTTGTCATTCATTTTTCCTGTGGATCACCTTTAGTCAGAATTTTCCTCTATGTCCTGTCCATCTTGGGTAACCCTGAATAGCTCATAGTTTCTCATTGACTTGATAATTTTGGAATTTGGCTACAATATTCTTTGGCATTTTCAATTTGGGATATCTTTCAGGAGGTGATCAGTGAATTCTTTCAATGACTATTTTACCTTCTAATTCTAGGACCTCAGGGCAATTTTCCTTGATGATTTCCTAAAAGATGCTGCCCAAACTTTTTTTTTTCACCATGGTTTTCAGGTAGATAAATAATTTTTAAATTGTCTCCCCTGGATATATTTTCCAGGTCAGTTGTTTTACCAATGAGGCATTTTATGTTTTCTTCTATTTTCATTCTTTTGTTTCTGTTTGACTGATTTTTGCTCTCTCATAGAGTCATTAACTTCTACTTGCCCATTCTAATTTTTAAGAAGTTGTTTTCTTCTATTAGATTTTATACTTCCTTTACCATTTGGCCAATTCTCCTTTTTCAAGGACTTGTTTTCTTTGGTCAATTTTTGTCCTTCCTTTTCCAAGCTATTGACTCTGTCTTGCATACTTCTCATTTATTTTCCCAATTTTTCTTCCACTTCTCTTAATTGACTTTTGAATTTTTTCTTGAGCTCTTCCAAGAAGGCTTTTTGGGTTTGAGACCAGTTCCTATTCATTTGAGGTTTAATATATGGGTATATATTCTGAATTTGTACCTTGATCTTCCCTGTCCCCATAATAAGAATCTATGGTCATTGCCCTTTTTTGTTTTTTGCTCAAGGTGTTTGCCTAATTCCTGGTTTTTAGAGTTGAGTTCTCCTGTTGGAGCACAGGGGGCACTGACCCAAGCTTTTTATGCTGGGGCCTCAGGTACTGGCAACTAGAGGCTGTAGGGGTGTAGCAGTTTACCTGGTGCTAAGCTGGGGTCAGCTACACTGGAGCTCTCAGGGTGGGGTGGGGGGAGTCTGGCTCCTGGGGAACACCTGCTCACCTGGGCCTTGCCCTTGACTGTTTGACTGCTGGAGGATGCCTGCCACCTGTGTCTGCTGGAGTGGTGCTTCCTGGAGTTGTGCTGAAGCACTGGGAGATTTGGCTGCTGGAAAACATCACTACGGGTGGCAGTTTTCTGAGCTGATGTCTACCAGTTCCCTTGCCTGTGCTGATGCACTCAGGACAACAAGGTTTCTAGTGTCGATGCTTGCCTACTTCACCACCCTGGGGCTCAGGATCTCCCCCTGGTTTGCTTGGTGGGCCTTGCCACCAGCTTGCTGGGACATCTCCCTTTCTGTCCTGTTCCCCCTTCCCCAGAGTGAGATAGTCCTTCCCATTAATCTCCCAAGATTCTTGGGCTACCAGACTAGTGTACTCCATCTTTCTGTTGGCTCACCTGTTTTAAGATTTTTTCTGGAGTGGTATTTTCTGGTCTTTCAGAGGTCAGTAAGGGAGGGTGAAAATCACTTACTTCTTACTGTGCTATATTGGCTCTTAGAAGTGGATATCATAGTTTCATTGAGCTATGCAATACCCTCCACTACAACAAGGCAGTGATCATGGGAGGTACATAACATGGGCTTGATAAATTCTTTTTGATTGATTCCCATTTTACTTATGATGAGATTAAAAGTTAGATGGATGGGATACTTTTCCTGACATCACATTGTGTGTAAGTGTTGGAGCTGTTAAATGCAGGGTCTCAAGAGCTGATTCTTGTCCATAGCAGAAGTTCATGTGGGATGAGGAGGTTAAGAGTGTATTGCTGTGGAGACTAGATAGCTTGAAATGAGCAGAAGGGCACAGATAGAGGCAAAAAATATATATATTTATTGCTTATAAAGTAGATCTAAGCCATCCCTGTGAATATATAAAAGAAAAAGAAAAAGAAAAAACTGGAGTTTTTTATCAACAATATTCCCATCCAAACTCTCACTTATGTGTGTGCATTCACACACACACACACACACACACACACACACACATACACACAACTGCACATTGCAAAATGTTCCCTTCTTTTTCCCCTGTAAGAAACCATTGCATTTTCATTTTGACTTGATTTCATCATTATAGAAACTTTCATGTAGAAAAGGCATATTGGACTTGGAATAAAGTGAGACCTTGGCTTCAATCTTTTCTCTTAAACAAAATATTGTAATTACACAAACTTGGACAAATCACTAAGCCTCAGTTTCCTCCTATGTAAAATGGGATAATATTTGTAGTATGTACTTCACCTTAATACTTATCTATGAGGATCAAGTAAAATATTGCTTGTATATTATTACATAAGAGCCAGATTATTATGCCTTATTTTTTAACTCAGGTTAATAGTAAAGAGTAATGTCATTAACCAAGCATCCTATTAGAAAAGAAGTTATTGATTTCAGTTTAGGACATGTTCAGTGGAACCTTCAGGTTGAGATACTCAGCAGAAAGTTAGAAACTTTGGTCTAGACTGAGATTAAGAAAGTAGTGAAACAAATAATGACCCATGGTATTCTTTTTGACTTTCAGAGAGAAGTCAGAGTGAGAGATACAATGTTGGGTTCATCTGAATGAGTTGAAATTTGAAGTGAAAGGGTAAGACAGTGATGGTGCAGTATTGAATCTAGCTCTGGAGTCAGAGGACCTGGTTATAAAAGTCCTTTTCTGACTCATGTAAAAAACCTGTATAACAGTCATTTATAGTCAAGCAAAAAAAAAAAAAATTGGTCTAGTTCAAAAATATATGTCTCCCTCCACATCTTACATCTGTCACCTCATTTCAAAGAATAGGAGAGCATACATCTGAATTATTATCCTGGAACTGTAGCTTCTCATTGCATTGATCAGATTTTGCTAATATATTAATACAAATACACGTGTGGAGGTGTATATATTAATGCATCTGTGTGTGTGTGTGTGTGTGTGTGTGTTGTTCTGCATGTGTATCTAACTCACTTCCTATTGATCTAGGGCAAGACAAGTTAACAAGCACTTTCTACGTGCCAGGTATCAAACAAATTTGAGACATACAAAGAGAGGCAGAAAGAGTCGTTGCTCTTATGGAGCTTATAGTCTAATAGAGGAGACAATTGTTTAGTCATTTTTTCAGTCATGTCCAATTCTTTGTTACTTCATTTAGGGTTTTCTTGGCAAAGGTAATTGAATTGTTTGCCATTTCCTTTTCTAGCTCATTTTATAGATGAGAAAACTGAGGCAAACTAGGTTAAGTGACTTGCTCATAGTCACACTGTTAGTGTCTGAAGCCAGATTTGAACTCAAGAATAGGAGTCTTCCTGATTCCAGTTCCAGCGTTCAATCCACTGCACTACATAGCTATCCTAGAGGAGACAATATGAAAGCAAATATTTATAAACAGGATAGATATAAAATGAATTGGAGGTAATCTCAAAGGAAAGGGATTAGCATATAGGGAAATACAGCTTGGTCAGTTTTTAGTACCACTAGAATCTACCTTTTTTAAAAAATTTTCTCTGTGCCCTCCTGCTCATTTCAAGCTTTCCATCCTCTCCAGTTACATATTCTCACCCCTATCAACCCAGGTGTTCTAATTTGTTACTGGAACTAGGGACAGTTCTTAAGACCTCATGTTGGTTTCTCTTTTATGCTGCCTAGGGTTACTCACCTTATTCTCATTTTATACCATCATTATCACCGCCATCACCAATACCCTTTCAGTTCTGGTACCTTCTCCCACTTCAACCTCCATCCTGTTTGTAGAGACTGTCACATGGACCAGTATATGTGATTTACCTACTCCCCAGTCATCTACTCTCCAGCTCCCTGTACCCAACCCTCACCCCCATCTTTTTAAAATGTCTGTATTATAATGAAATCAGTATTGTCGTTGCTGTTAGAAAGGGTATACCATTTTATTCCCATATGGCTCCATTCACCAGTCAGTCAACTAACATTTACTAATGTCTACTATGTGTTAGAATCTGTGCTAAGCTCTAGAGATAAAAGAAAAGGCCAAAAAAAATCACACCTACTCTCAAGAATCTCACATTATAATGCGGAAGACAACATATAAACAAATATGTATAAACAACAGCAACCTTAATACAGGACAAATTGGAGATAAGTAACAGAGAGAAGGCAGTAGCATTAAAAGTATGGGAAAAGGCTCTACAAAAGGTGAAATTTTCTCCGATCATTGAAGGAAGCCAGGAAAGCCAGGAGACTAAGATGAGGACAAAGTTGAGTCTAGGCATGGGTGGCAGCTAGTGTAAATGCAGCAAATCAGAAAATGGATGTTCTCATGGAAAGAAAAGCAAGGATGCTTGTATCATTGGCTGTGAAGAAGAGTAAGGTGTGAGGGGGGAAGGTAGGAAGGATCTGGCATATGAAGAACTTTTAATCATCCGTGTAACTTTGAAAAATACAATCTGTTTTGGATGTCATTCTGTTGTGTATGTTGTCTATCCATATTAAAATGGTGAAGGCTGAGATTTCCTCTGCTTTTTTCATTTACATCCCTAATGCAAAACACAGTTCATAGCATGTAGTAAACATTTATTCTTTTTATTCATCACTTTCTCCTATCATCATAACTCAAATTTTCTGTAGCATTTTATAATTGCAGACCAGTCTTTTATAAGCAATATTTATAGTATCCATTCATAATATATGAAAATCTTATTGTACAGCTTTAGCATTTGAGAGTTTGTTAAAAGCTGAAGACAGAATCATGATTCCTGACTAAAATTTTGCAAAATAATGATGCATACATATAAGATATTTATGTGTATGTCAGTATGCACATTAACAAAGAAATTAGAAGGAGACAACTTATATAGTCAAGAGAACTCTGCCTCTGGAATTAGCAGACCAGGGTGTGGTTAAATCGTTTCATCTCTCTGGGCCTTACATTCCTCATCTATTAAATGGGGATAATAATCCATATACTGTCTGCTTTATAAAATTACTGTGAAAAGTATTCTTTGTTCTCAAGTATACAGGATTAGAAGTCAGAGAACCTAGTTAAAATCTCAACTGTCTGGCCTGACATTTAAGTAACCATATACAACCTACTTAACCTCAATGGCCTCATTTTTCTCACCCATAAAAAACACAGGGTGGTGGTAAATGGTCTCTAAGGTCCCTTCTGATTTAAAATCTCTAATTCTCTAAAATCTAGAATGCAATAAAATTCTCTCACTTCAATACTTAAATTTCTTGGCCATTCAGCAATACAGATAACATTTCCAGACGTATCATATTACTCTTCTTCATACATGCTATCCTCCAAATTTAGCATTTATCTTATCTCTAGAACTCTGCAAAACCTTTCCCCCTTGCCTGAGAAATACTCCCTGATCACTTCCATCTCTTATCTAGGAAGATTTTTTGAGCAGCATAGAGATGGAGTCAGGATTGTGAATTAATAGAGCTGGAAGATATGAGAAAGGAGAGATGTGAACAAATACCTATACATGGCACATGGGATGAGTGAATTTAAAATGAGGTCTTTTGTGTTCAAAACCAGGGCTTGTATCTCATGTGCTCATTGGTTTAAAGCTACCCAGAAGTAGAAGGGGGCGGGTAGTGCATAGAATCTTTTATCTGTAGCCAGGAAGACTTGAAATCAAACCCAATCAATTTACTAATTATGTGAATGGGTCAATCACTTAAACTCTATCTGCTGCCTTGATGCCTTCATCTATAAAACAGAGATAATAATAGAACCTATCTCCCTGGGTTGTTGTGAGGATCAAATAAGATAATGTATTTCAAGTGTCATATAAATGTCAACTATTATTACTTTTATTATCCAGCCCAATCATCTTATTTTTCAGATAAGGAATTGGAAGTTGGATTAATTTTCCAAGCTCAAACAGTTTGCAGAGACAGGATTTGAATCCACATGTAAGTAAGGTGAATTTTAGCCTGTGTAAAGAAGATTTTATTATTCCTTTTTAGATAATAGTCCAGGATCCATGGCCAAAATAGATAACAATTCCCATAATTAATGTTAAAAACGTCTCCACCATGCTTGCACAGTGAGATATAGGGATGACATAATGTATGCCCGCACTGCATCATGATGATTTTGCCGAAGTTAATCTGTGAGCTTAATGTTGGCAAGATGCCGTCTTTGTCTGTTGCCCTATAAAGCAAGCGGGCAGTGAGGAGCAAGTGGAGGACTCATTTTGGGATTTGGGTAATGCATAGAGGAATGCATGTACCTGCCTTGACTTGCTCCCAAGAAAGCTTGGGGGAAATCTGTGTTTGCCTTAACCAGCCCCCACTGAGGCTTAGGGGATGAGGAGTTATATTCCTCCTCTTACCCACACCTGTGAGAAGTGTGATTAGGGAATGATGTAGGTGCTCCCATTATCAGCAACACTCTTTTGAGAAGACTAGGCTAGAATAAAGTAAGCTTATTCAATCAAAGCTGTCTTCGTGTCTGACCGGATCAAAAGTGCTAGAACACCTGGTAGTATTAGGAGCCCTCTTGTGTTCCGCTGCCCAACAAACGGTGTTACCTGCATGTTTACCTGTGAAACACCATGTCGTTGGATTCCAAACCCAGAGCTCTTTCAGCTCTGTCAAGACGCCTTCTGATCATTTCTATGCCAATGTATAGATGTCCCCGTGCACATCCATATTTTACAGCTGTGCCATCGTCACCCCAGACGTTGGGCAGGAACAATTATGAATCCCTGTCCTCGGTCCTGTGCAGGTCCTCAAATGTAAAACTCACAGATCCACAAGATGACAGTTCTTTAAGTTCCCATGTTCTATGTTGTCCACAGACTCCAGTCAGGAATTTAAATCTTGTCTATGGAAAACAGAACAATAGCAGCAATAAACTACCATCTTTCCTTTGCAAAGTGGTATGGTAATCATTCTTTGAAAGCTGCCCTTTTGAGAAAGAGTACAGCTAACCTGGGTGAGTCATGGAACAGTGATTGAATCCAAAACTTTGGCCTCATTATCAAGCTCTAACCAGCTCAGTAAAGCAGTCAGAGATTAATAAAAACAGGAGGGGAGCAAAGAGGTCTCAGGAAAGACTTTTTTTGTCTCAGCAATAAGGAGGACAGATGGGTGGCAAGCTGGAGACTGTGTCTGTAATAAAAAAAAAAAATCCTCTGGGACTCTCCACTTCTATGCCTGTTATTTCCAAAGATTTTCCCTGAAGGGAGACCTTCCTGCCTGAGCTTTGACCACCTGGGAACAGGCATTGCTGACAACAGCCAGTTATTATTAGTTCCACCCACACATGGAACATTGTAACACAAAGAGGTTAATAGGTGCCCATGCAGAGCTCCGGGAGAAGCAGCCAGGTTTCAGAGTTGATCACGGTGCTTGGGGGTAATGGTTTGAGAGGAAACTGCTGAATTAAAAAAGATTAGATGCTGGCACTACAAAATTGTCCCTTAATATACATGTGATTAGGCTCCAGGTGGCCCTGGTCTTGGGTTGACTCAGTTAATGTTCCCTTGGCTAGAGAAGGATAAAATCTTAAATGATTGTAAAGAGTTGTATTAAGTATTGGCTGGCAACTCTGGACCAAAGCGTTGGCATCATAGCTTATTTTTGGTGAGGGGCAGCTGCCAAGATAGAGACATTAATCTGACATAAAAAGTAATGATAAACATGGGGTTTAATTCCGAGACAATCTCTTTCCCTAACCAGCCTCACCATGAAGCCCCCATGTACTGTCCTGAAAGTGCTCCGACTTTGGCACTGCATTTTATTTACTGATGCTCTATGAACAGAATTGTTCCATTGAGAACACGACAAGGAAATGCAGTGGAAGGTTTGATTGCATCCCTTCTTGCAACCTACTTTCAACTAATTTGGGACCTTGATTATATTATCTTCCTTACATGGTTTAAGCACCAGCAAAATGGGAATATTTAGCATAATGATGGCATAGTCTTCATCCATGTATAGGAAACTTTTTTTTAACTTGACTACTTAAGAAGTTATTATTATTATTATTATTACTGTTATTATTATGTTTGAGATGTAATTTTTTTTCCAACTGTTAATTGTTTTAATGATACAAAAATGAAAAAATTACTGCAAATTTGGACATGCAGCATCTGAATACATACCTAGAAGCAACATGGTGTATAGCAAATAGTGATGAATATCCTTTGGTATTTTAAGATGCAAGACTTTTGGTGATGCTTCAGTTCTTCAAAAAGCCAATTCACTGCTTCTCCAGATACTTGTGGTGGGGACATAGTAGATAGACTCAGGGACTTAGAAACTTATTTAGCTGTGCAATTATAGGGAAATCACAATACTTTCTTTATGTTCAGTTTACTCATATATAAATCGAGATTTATAAGCCTATAGTGCTTCATTCCTGAGTTGCTGAGAAAATAAAATGAAATAACATGTAAAACATGTCATGAAATTTAAGGTGGCATTTTTCATTATGGTGATGATGAAGATGCTGACTTCCTCAAGTTGCTTCTTCAGTATAGCCAATTAGGTAATCTAAGTATTTAGAATTATTTTATTTTTCCTTCCTTCCTTCCTTCCTTCCTTCCTTCCTTCCTTCCTTCCTTCCTTCCTTCCTTCCTTCCTTCCTTCCCTCCTTCCTTCCTTCCTTCCTTCCTTCCTTCCTCCTTTCTTTCCTTCCTCCTTGCCTCATCCTTCTCTTCCTTCCTTCTTCCTTTCCTTCATTCCTTCCTTCTCTCTTGCTTTTCTTTCTATTTTTAGTCATTCAGAATAAGACCTATGACATAGTATTTTTCAAAAGCTGATTCCCAGAGATTTGTAGTTTGGTAAACAATCCCTTTCTGTGCTTACACTGAGAGCTCATATACAAGCTAAAATTTTATATTAAGCAGATGATAGAAGTCAAGTCAACAAATGTACCAATGAGTTGCTAAGCCACCAAAAAAATGCAAACTGTTCTAAGGATAAGAACCAGCCAAGGAGCTGAATCCATAAGCTGTCTAAAAATGAGATCACTAAATCATAATCTTACCCTGAACTGAATCATCTTAGGGTTTGTATACATCAATTGCCTTGTCGTAAACCAAATGGCTTTTGGAGAAAATTACATGGTATAACTATGCATATGCATAAAGGTTAAAGAAAATATGTTTGGCACAAATATATTTTCATGAGCAATCAGCATCTACGAATTTGTACTTCTGTTCAATTCAAATATCCTTTTAATTGGGATGATTAGAATCAACAAAATAATAATATGCTACCTCGTCTTTACACCTATGCTTTGCCCTGATGACATTTTTTTTTTGCCATGAACAATCAACAAACAGTGGAATCTTACATTTTCTCTACTTTGCAGACAAACGTGTCACTATGTAGATTTGATGTAACATAGAAAAGTGTTTGCAAAAGCTTGGATGTTATCTTCTTATATTTTCATTGAGTATATCCTCAATATGTGCGAAGATACTTACCATAAGGGTAGTAGAAATAAGAACAGAGGACATATGCACCATAATGTATTGATATCACTTTTCATTTTTGACTTGTTATTCTATTTGGTCATTTGAAATATTTCCCTTATTTCATAAATGCTTAAAATTGCTGAGTTAAAAGGGATGGTAAAGATAATAATTTCTAAATGTCTCAGTATGCACAGGATGAAACTGAGATTCAGAAATGGAAAGTGGCTTCCCTAAGGACCCCTTAGTTTTTTGATAGCAGCCAGGCAAAAATTGAGGTTGCTTGATTTCTAACCTAGATCTCTTTGGTTATATATTATTACACTTTGTATTGCAGTGGGTAAAGTGGGACTAAAAGAGTTTTTTTTTAATATTCTTACAAGGATTCATCATTATTTGATGCAGATTGATAAGGGTAAACTATTTTTAAATAAGTTTAAAAAATAAGGAAAAAAAATGGCCATCAATTTGTTGTTGCTGTCCTTCATTTTTGAAGAGGACCAAAGTGACATCACTAGGCTAGAGTCAAGTTTCTGTGTGTCCGACTGTGGCTGATCAGACTAATAAAAGCTTAGAACATTCTACCTCAGGTCAGGCACAAATAGTCCGTGTGAACCTTTAGAGTAGATTCTCTAAGTCTGCATATTTTGTGTTTCTCGTGAGCTACCTCAATTCTGCTCTGCTTATAGAGCACAGCACCTTTTCTGATATGGGTATGCCACACTGAGTGGTCCTGTGCCGGTGTCTCCCATGTCACCCAACCAATGCCAAAGTTGTTAAGAGAGGCCTTGAGAGTGTCCTTGTATCACTTCTTCTGACCACCATGTGAACACTTGCCTTGTGTGAATTCTTCATAAGATAGTCTTTTTGACAAGCATATGTTTTTCATTGAAACAATATGGGCAGCTCATTGGAGTTGTGCTCTCTGAAGCAGAGTTTGAATGCTTGGGAGTTTAGTTTGAGAAAGGACCTCAGTGTGTGATATCTTATCCTGCCAGGTGATCTTCAGAATCTTCCTAAGACAATTCAAATGGAAACTATTCAGTTTCCTGGCATGGCACTGGTATACTGTCTAGATTTAAGAGGCATACCACAATGAGGTCAGTATAACAACTCTGTAGACCTTCAGTTTGATAGTCAGTCTAATACCTCTTCTCCCCTAAACTTTCCTTCAGAGCCTCCCAAACACTGAGCTAGCCCTTGCAATGTGTGCGTCAACCTCATTATCAATGTGTACATCCCTGGAAAGTACATCACCAATGTAAGTGAAATTATCCACAGCATTCAAAAATTCTCCATTTGCTGTAACCGATGGTTCCACATATGGATGATGTGGTAGTAGCTAACGGAGTACCTGTGTTAATTGTCAGGCCAAAATTAGCACAAGCAGCAGGGAATCTATCCATACTTTGTTGCATCTCAGCTTCAAAGGCTGCATCGAGTGCACAATCATCTGCAAACAGAGAATCATACACCAACACTCCCTCCACTTTGGTCTTGGCTTGTGGTCTTTTCAAATTGAAGAATTTACCATCGATGCAGTAGCTGACCTTGATGTCATATTCATCCTCATTGAAAGCATTGGACAACATGTCTGAAAACATCACGCTAAAAAGCATGGGAGCAAGCACATAGCCTTGTTTCACTCCGTTGGTGACTGGGAAAGCACAAGAGCATTGTCTATTATCTAGAACCCAGGCAAGCGCGCCATCATGAAATTGACGTATAATGCTGATGAACTTCTTTAGGCAACCAAATTTTGACATAATTTTCCATAAGCCCTCGTGACTGACAGTATCAAAGGCCTTGGTCAGATCTACGAATGGACCTGTCCTACTCCTGGCATTTCTCCTAGAGCTGTTGGGCAGCAAACACCATCTCAACCATTCCTAGGCCCTTTCTGAAACCACACTGTCTCTCAGGTAGATGACCATCTTCTAGGTGAAAGATCAGCTTACTAAGGGGAACTCTGGCAAGAATGTTGACAGCAATGACTAACAGGGAGACCACCCTGTGATGGTCACAGGACAATCTTTTTCCTTTACCTTTGTAGAGATGGACAGTGGAGACATCCTTGAACTCCTGGGGGATGACCTCCTCTCATTATATAACCTGGAAAATTTCGTTCAGCTTTTGTATGAACAATGGACCCCCTACCTTGGAAATCTCAGCTGGAATAGAGTCAGCACCAGGTGTCTTGCCACACAAAAAGAGCCTAATGGCATTCAAAACCTCTTCTTCAGGTGGAACTTCAGCTAGGGAGGGATTGACTTCAATTTGAGTTAAATGGTAACGGCTTCAGCATTGACTGATGATTGTCTGTTAAGAAAATTATGGAAATGTTCAGCCCACCTCTCTGGGATCATGTCCTTCTCACTAATCAATGTGGCTCCATCAGCACTAAGTAAGTAAGATGGACCATTGGTCTTTAGCCCATAAATAGCCTTCAGGGCACCATAAAATTGCTCTGGATTCTTACTATCAGCATAAAACTTAATTTCATCAACCTTCTTACTGAGCCAAGAATCTGGCATATCTCTAAGCTTTTTTTTTTTTTTTGATTAGGCAATGGAGTTGCAACTTGCCCAGGGTCATACAGCTAGTAAGTGTTATGTGTCTGAGGCCAGATTTGAACTCAGGTCCTCCTGAATCCAGGGCCGGTGCTCTACACACTGCACCACCTAGCTGCCCCTTTTACTTTACTTTTAATGGAATTAAATGCTGCCTTCTTAGAGATGGATGAACTTATCCTGCTAGTAAACCCTGTGGAGTTCTCTTTTTTCATTTATCAGATTCTGAATTTTCCCATCATTTTCATCAAACCAATCTTGATGTTTGTGAATGTTCTGACCCAGATGAGCAAAGGCAGTGCTATACACCAAATCTTTGAAAGCTACCCACTCTTTTTCTACTCCACTGTTGCCAACTGTGTGTTGGCTCAATTTTGCCTCCAAGTTAACGACAAACTGGTACCACTCAGAGAGGAGCACTAATATGTTGACATTAATTCCTCTGGTAGTCATTTTGCTTTAGCAATGCCACTTTTGTTGAATGTGAATATTTAGCTTAGACAGGATAAATCTATGATCAGTCCAGCACTCTGTGCCATACATTGCCCTTGTCACTCTCACATCCTTTCTGTCTCTCCTTCTTACAATCACATAGTCTTTTAAATGCCAATGTTTGCTGCGAAGATGCATCCATGAAGTTTTATTGCATTTTTAGGTAAACAGCAGACAGTGTTGGTGGTGAGAAGGTCATGAGATGCACAAGTCTTCAGCAGCAAGTGACCATTGTTGTTGCTATTTCCAACTCCATTCCTCCTTAGAACTCCTTGTTAAGTCTCATAGTCTGAGCCTGCTCTAGCATTAAATACACACAAAATTATAAGATTGTCCTCTTTTGGTACATTGATGGTAAAGGTCTCCAGGTCTTCATAAAATTTTTCTTTAACCTCATTAGAGTTCATCATGGCACTGATGAGCACAGGCACTGATGATGATGGCGTGATATTTTCCTGCAAATGGCAATCACATTGTCATGAGCTTATCGTTCACTGCTTTTGGTAGGCATGCAAGCTTGTTGACTAGATTAGTTTTGATTGCAAAGCTGACACTCCAACTTCATGGTGCTCCCCTTCACTGTGGCCACTCCAGAAAAACAAAACAAAACAAACAAACAAAGAAAAAACACTAGTTTCCAGCTCCAACTTCAGTAACCTGACTTTCATTTGCCAGCCTTGTTTCACTCAGGGCTGCTATTTGGATGTGATAACTACTGAGTTGTCTTGAAGATGAAGTATTCCTCTTTCAGGTTTACTGGATTTTATGCTGTCTATAAGTATGGGCACATTCCATGTACTGATGGTAAAAGGAATCATTATTTGCATATGTTTTTGTATATTTTTGTGTGTGTGTTTCTACCACAGAGTGGGATTCTCCACTTACTGTGTTAATTAGGATAGGATTAGGCAAGCAGACAATTTTGGGGCACTTTTTCCCACCCCTTCCTCACACCAGGAGGTGAGAAGAGTGATCCTTAAAAGACTGTTCAGACCCCTGGGGGCTGCTGAATCCCATTGCTTCCAGTGAGAAATGACCCTATAGCCTGGGCTGCCAGTGTGCAGGATTACGACTATAGCTCCTCACCAGCTGTTTTGTCACTTGACTGTTGCCACAGGATTTTGAGTGATAGGTAAAATGGTAAAATAGTATGGGTGATGTCCTTTTATTCACGTGTAAATTGGATTTAAGTGAGTTAGAGTTGCAAGAAGTCATTGGTTTCACTCTCTCCTCCAGAGTCATAAAAGTCCAGTGGCAAAACAGAATCAAGACACTGGAGGCATTGAGAATGACTGAATCATAACCATTTTTGAGAACAGTTTGGAACTATGCCCAAAGGTCTATAAAAATGTGCATACCCTTTGACCCAGCAATAGCACTTCTAGAGCTATATCCCAAAGAGATCATCCAAATGGGAAAAGGACCCACACGTACAAAAATATTTATAGCAGCTCTTTTTCTAGTGGTAAAGAATTGGAAATTGAGAGGATTCCCATCAGTTGGGGAATGGCTGAGCAAATTGTGGTATGTGAATGTAATAGAATCTGTTGTGCTATAAGAAATGATGAACAGGGTGACTTCAGAAAAAACCTAGAAAGATTTGTATGGTCTGATGCTAAGCGAAATGAGCAGAACCAAGAGAACATTGAACACAATAACAGCCATGTTGTACGATGACTTAACCCTTCCCAGAAATACAAGGATCTAAGACATCTCCAGAGGCATCGTAATGGAAAATGCTATCCACATCCAAAGAAAGAACTATGAAAGTTGAATTGCTATTTTTCTCTCTTCTGTTGAGTTTTGTTTCCTCTTTCTGATGGTTCCTCTTATCGGTTTTAATTTTTATTTACGATACCACCAATGTGAAAATAGGTTTAATATGAATGTAAATGTATAGCCTATATGAGATCGTGCGCCATCTTCTGGAGGGTGTTTGGGAGGAAGGGGGAGAAAAATTTTAAACTCAGAAGCATGTGGAAGTGATTATTGATAAATCAAACTAAATTAATAAATTTTTTTAAAAATAAAAAAAAGAATGACTGAATCAGCAGAAGTAGCAGGGGCAGCAGTGGCAGCAGTGACAGCTCTGCTTCTGCAGTTATTAGGCCACAGATTGAATGTTTGAAAGTCACCTTTTTAGACTTCTGGAGCCAAGATAGTGAGTAAGCAGTAAGTCACTTTCACCCTTCCTTATTGACCTTGAAAAACCCAGAGAATATTGCCCTAGGAAATATTTTGTAACGGTAGTGTCGGCAGATAGACTAGATGCAGTAGGCTTTTAGATTATAAGGCTTGGGGCATTACCTGGAATGATCTCTCTTGCTGTGGCTGAAGGGGACCAGTACAGGAAGGGAGGAATCCTAGCAAGCCAATGGGAAGCCCCACCTCAAGAGAGACATAAAAAGGTAAACGGGAAAGGGAAAAAACATGTTATTCAAGAAGAGTAAATTGTTTACAACCCTAATTTAGAAGATGATACTTATAACTCTTAAGACCTGTATCTTTATTATGACATTTAGAAAGGATATACATGCACAGAAGGGGTGAGTGTAAGGTGACTTCCATGTGATGGTAAAAAGCTTAATGAAGTGGTGAAAAGGAACTATAATGGGAGAAAAGGAAAAGAGGAGAGGCACAAAGACATATTACAGTAGAGGGAAAGAAGGGAGGAAGATGAACATTGTTTGAACTTCCATCTTATGTGATTTGGCTCAAGGAGAGAATAACATATTCAGTGAGGTATAGAAATTTAACTTACCATATAGTGAGTAGGAGGGAAAAGAGGAAAGAAAAGGGAAGGGGAAATAGAAGGGAGGGAATCAGTAGTAACGGAAAAGGGAAAAAAAAGTGAGGGGGCTGATGAAAAGGAGGGCAGATTGAAAGTGGCAGTAAACAAAAGTAAAATTTGAGTGAGGAGAGAAAGGGAGAAAAAGAGAAAGAAAAGCATAAATGGGGAAAGGGAATAGGATGGACAGAAAGGCACAAATAGTAATCACAACTGTAAATGTGAATGGGATGAATTCTCCAATAAAATGGAAATGGATAGCATAATGGATTAAAAAAACATAATTCTACAATATGTTGTTTATAAGAAACACATTTAAAATAGAGGATACACACAAGGTAAAGGTAAAAGCCTGGAGCAGAATATATTATGCTTCAGCTGAAGTAAAGAAACAAAAACAAAAAACAAAAAAACAAAGAAACACAGGGGTAGCAATCCTGATCTCAGACAAAGCAAAAGCAAAAGGCACCATAGATAATGAAGTAATATTATTACTATGGACAGCTAGATGGCACAGTGGATAGATCACTAGCCGTAGAGTCAGGAGGACTTGAGTTCAAATCCAGCCTTAGACATGTGACCCTAGGCAAGTTACTTAACCTCATCGCTTAGTCAAAACAAAAATAAAAATAAAACAAAAAAAACAAAAACAAACAAATAAGAACAAAACAAAACAACAACAACAACAACAAAAACACACACAAGGGAAGGTTTCTCCTGAAGGGAAAAAAAATAGTGTTTGGGGACAGAACACCAGCCCTGAAGTCAAAAGGACCTGAGTTCAAATATGATCTCAGAACAAACACTGGACACTTACTAGTTGTTTGATCTTGGGCAAGTCACTTAATCCCAATTCCCTCTCAAAAATTAAAAAATAAAAATAAAAAATGTCATTACTAAACATATATGCATCAAGTGATGCAGTATTCAAATACTTAGAGGAGTTCAGGGAGTTACAGGAAGAAATGGACAACAAAACTATTCTAGTTAGGGACCTCAACCTCCCCTTCTCTGAACTACATAAATCTAACTACAAAATAAATAAGAAAGAAGTTAAGGGGTTAATAGAATTTTAGAAAAGTTAGATATGGTAGACCCCTGAAATAACTGAATGAGGATAGAAAGGAATATGCTTTTTTTTTCCCTCAGCAGTACATGGCACTTATATAAAAATTGACCATGTATCAGGGTACAAAAACCTCACAATCCAATGCAGAAAGGCCAAAATATTAAATGTGTCCTTTTTAGATCATGATGCAATAAAAATTATATATATATATAAAGGGCCATGGAAAGATAGACTAAAAGTATTGGAAACTAAATAATCTAATCCTAAAAAATAATTGTGTCAAAAGACAAATCATAGAAACAATCAATAACTTCATTCAAGAGAATGACAATAACGAAACAACATACCAAAACTTCTGGGATGCAGCAAAAGTAGTCTCTCAATGCTTACATGAATAAAATAGAGGAGGATATCAAAGAATTGGGGATGCAAATACAAAAAAATGAAAGAAGAACAAGTTAAAAATTCCCAATTAAATACCAAATTAGAAATAGGGAAAACCAAAGGAAAGATTAATAAAATTGAAATTAAGAAAACTATTGAATTAATAAATAAAACTAAGAGCTGGTTTTGTGAAAAAAAATAAAATATATAAACCATTTGTCAATTTAGTTTAAAAAAGGGAAGAAAACCAAGTTACCTATATCAAAAATGAAAAGAGTGAATTCACCACCAATGAAGTAGAAATTGAAATAATAATTAGGAGCTATTTTGCCCAACTGTATGCCAATAAATTTGACAATATTAATGAAATGAATGAATATTTACAAAAAAATAAATTGCCCAGATCAAGAGAAGAGGAAGTAAAATACTTACATAAACCCATCTCAGGAAAAAGAAAAAAGAAATTGAACAAGCCATTGATGAGCTCGCTAAGAAAAAAATCTCCAGGACCAGACGGATTTACAAGGAATTCTATAAAACGTTTAAAGAACAATTAATTGCAATATTAAAGAGACTATTTTGGAAAACAGGCAAAGAAGGAATTTTACCAAATTTTTTTTCCCGAAGATACAAATATAGTGTTGTTACGTAAACTGGGAAGGGTTGAAACAGAGAAAGAAAATTATAGACCAATTTCCTAATGAATAGAGATGCAAAAATTGTAAATGAAATATTAGCAAATAGATTACAGCAATTATCATGAGAATAACACACTGTGATCAGGTAGGATTTATACCAGGAATGCAGGGATGGGTCAATAATAGGAAAAGCATCAGTATCATTGATTATATCAACAACATAACTAACAAATCACATGATTATCTCAATAGATGCAGAAAAAAGATTTGAAAAAATACAACTCCCATTCCTATTAAAAACAATAGAGAACATAGAAATGAATGGAGTCTTCCTTAAAATGATAAATAGCATCTATCTAACACCTTAAGCAAGCATCATATGTAATGGGTACAAGCTAGAAGCATTTCCAATAAGATCGAGGGGTGAAACAAGGATGTGCATTGTCACCATTGTTGTTCAAATGGTATTAAAAATGTTAGCTTTAGCAATGAGAGAAGAAAAAAGATCTAGAAGGTATTAGAATAGGGAAAGAACAAACAAAGTTGTCACTCTTTGCAAAATGATATGATGATATATTTTGAGAATTCTAGAGAATAAAGTAAAAAAAAACTACTTGAAATAATAAACAACTTTAGCAAAATTGCAGGTTATAAGATAAACACACATAAATCATCAGCATTTCTATATATTACCAAGAAAGCCCAATAGCAAGAGATAGAAAGACATATTCTATTTAAAGTTACTATAGACATCACAAAATATTTAAGAGTCTATCTGCTGAAACAAACCCAGTAACTATATAAACATAATTATAAAACCCTTTTCACACAAATAAAGTCAGATCAAAATAACTGGAAAAAACATCTGTCGTTCATGGGTAGACTAAGCTAATATAATAAAAATGAAAATTCTCCCCAAGTTAATTTAATTATTCAGTGCTGTAACAATCAAACTACCAAAAATTACTTTATAGAGTGGGAAAATACAATAACCAGATTCATTTGGAAGAACAAAAGGTCCAGAATATCCAAGGGAACTAATGAAAAGAAATGCTAGAGAAGATGGCCTAACCATTCCAGATCTTAAATTGTATTATAAAGCAGCAACCATCAAAATTACTTGGTACTGGCTAAGAAATAGAGTACTGGATTACTAGAATAGGTAAGTTACATAAGACACAGTAATCAATGACTATAGTAATCTACTCTTTGATAAACCCAAAGATCCCAGCTTATGGGATAAGAACTCAGTATTTGAAAAAAAACTGCTGGGAAAACTGGAAAAAAGTGTGGCAGAAACTAGGCCTAGATCAAAATATTACACCATATTTCAAAATAAAGTCAAAATGGGCACATGATTTAGATATAAAGGCTGATACCATAAGCAAACTGGGAGAGCAAGGAATAGTTTATCTGTCAGAATTATGGAGGACAGAAAAAAAAAATTATAACCAAGCAAGAGATAGAGAACATTATGAAACATAAAATGTATAATTTTTATTACATTAAATTGAAAAGTTTTCGCACAAAGCCATTGCAATCAAAATTAGGGGGGAAGCAGAAAAGTGGGAAATAATTTTTTATGACCGGTGTCTCTAATAAGGGCCACATTTCTAAAATATAGAGAGAATATAAAGAGAACTAAGTCAAATTTATAAGAATTCAAGTCATTCTCCAATTGATAAATGGTCAAAGGATATGAAGAGGTAGTTTTCAGATGAAGAAATTAAAGGTATCTTTGGTCATATGAAAAAAATACTCTAAATCACTATTGATTGGAGAAATGCAAATCAAAACAACTCTGAGGTATCACATCACACCTGTCATGTGGACTAACATGGCAAAACAGGAAAATGATAAATTTTGGAGAAGATGTGGGAAAATTGGAACATTATTGCATTGTTGGTGGAGTTGTGAACTGATCCAACCATTTTGGAGAGCAATTTGGCAATGATGACCAAAGGGCTATAAAAATGTAGGGCTGTATCCCAAAGAGATCATACAAATGGGAAAATGTACAAAAATCTTTATAGCAGCTCTTTCTCTGGTGACAAAGAATTGGAAATTGAGGAAATGCCCATCAATTGGAGAATGGCCAAACAACTTGTGTCATATGAATGTAATGGAATACTATTTTGCTATAAGAAATGCTATAAGTGGACTTCAGAAAATCTGGAAAGACTTGTATGAATTGATGCTGAGTGAAGTGAGCAGAACCAGGAGAAGGTTGTACATAGTAACAGCCACATTGTGTGATGACTACTTTTGATAGACTTAGCTCTTCTCAGCAATGAAAGGACCTAAGACATATCCCAAAGTCTCATGCCGGAAAATGCTATCCACATACAGAGAAAGAACTCTGGAGTTTGAATGCAGATTGAAGCATACTATTTGCTCTTATTTTTTTCTTCTCTTTTGTTTCGTTTATTTTTTCATGTGGTTCTTCTTGTTGATTCTAATTCTTCTTTACAACATGACCAATGTAAAAATATAGAAAATAAAAAAGAAATTAAAAATAAAAAAAATTTAAAAAAAATAGAAACTATATATATATATATATAGAACCTATATCAGATTGCATGTTGTTTTGGGGAGGAAAGCGAAGAGGGAGGGGGAGAAAATTTGAAACTCAAAAGCTTATGGAAGTAAGTGTTGAAAACTAAAAATAAATTGATAAAATAAAGGGAAAAAAAGGTAAGTTAATAAAAAAAAGAATGGGAACTGTGAGGCAGGAAGACCTGAGTTCAGATTCTGCCTCAGGTGGTTACTAGCTGTGTGACTCTAGCCAAGTCATACTACCGCTTTCAACACCAATTTCCTTATCTGCAACAATGGAATAATAATAACACCTACCTCTTAGGGTTGTAGTGATAATCAAATGAGGTAGCATATGTAAAGCATTTTTTGTGAACCTGAAAAAAAGAGAATCAAGGCAACTGGTGATGGCTCAAGATGCAGTGTCTTCCATGTCTAACCAAACTCCAAGCACTCCACACTGCCTGCTTCAGATGCCTTCATGGACATTGGAACAAATTGTTCTCATCCACCCATTCCACCAGGGTAAGTGTGCACATGTTTGGGGGTAAATATCCCGCTAACTCACCAATGGGTTTGAGACCCCTTGATTACTCTCGACCTGGTTTAGCCTATCTGCCAAAACGGTTTATGGGGGTGTCACTGCTGTGTGTGCTATGGGTTCCTGGAGCCACAGGCGATAGTTAGGTAGAACAGGTGGACACCAAAGGTGGAAAGCAACCCTGAAGAGTGTTCAGCAGTCTTCACATCAGAGGTATTAGTCTTTTCTGAACAAACCCTAAACCCTGGCCATCAATTAATTATATGCTTAAGGCAAGATACATGATAGTTCTAATTTAGCTGCCAAAAAACCTTGTAATTAGATTGTAAAGGTTTTCCTTAATTGGTCAGTTTCCTCTATTGAACTAAGTCAGGGCATGTTAGTGTATTTGCATTCTAATTAATAAGTCTGGTTAAGACCTAGAAGTTAATGTCTTTCCTGATACCATGTATGGCTCACCTTCCCTTAAGAGAGCATATGGCTGCTTTCAATTCAACAACCATTTAACTAAACATACGTTAATGAATATTTGTCAGAATGAATTGATAACACAAAAATATTAAACTTCTCAGGTGCCAAACATTTGATTCTTATTATGATGGAAGGGGGGTTGCAATTATATGAGAAAACTTGGCATGTATAGAAAAAATGCTAGAGAGATATCAAGTTCTTTAGACACTAGATTCTGATTGTGTATTTCTTTGGAGAGCAAGATTCCTTGAACATTCAGCACTTTCATTGTCCTCCTGAACATTGGACTGACATCCTAAGTAACATTATTATTTTAAAATGAAAGAATTTAAAAAAAATAGCGTGAACTTACTATGTGTCTTATACCGTGTTGAGCACTAGGGTACGAAAACTAGGACATTTCCTGACCTCATCAAGCTTGTTTCTACCCGACAAAGATAACATATATGGACCACAATAGGGGATGGTTGAGGGCCAGTATGAGGTATATTTTGGTTTGGAAATTTTATGTGTTTGTGAATAGAGTCACAGAGGAGTAGACTGACACATCCTTTTGCAGAGCAATAGATACACAGAATTGGTCATGGCTCTAGAAATGGAAAGGTGGTGAGGATATATGTGGTAGAAAGGCATCTGATGCTATGATGGCTGGGGAGTAGAATAAAGGATGGCTTGAGAATAGAAATAATGTATGCCATGGGCCTAACCGTTTGGAATGGTAGGCCTCCAAATATGGAAATCCATTAATGAAAGGGTTAAGACAGTCTTTAGGAAATACTTTCTACATGTGGCCTCATGGCAGGTATGAAGAAGATGAGCAGGTGCTAAAGAAAATCTAATGAGGAGATATGATAATGATCACCACCCCTCTTCCCACATTTCCCTTTCTTCTATAGATGTGGGAGTTCCCTTCATGTGAAACTTTGCATATATTGTCAAATTTTTGTCTGTCAGTTTGCGGAATTAGTTTAAACTATGATTTCTGTATTTTTTAAAGAATGAGGTGTTGATCAAAAAAAGGTGACAGGTTAAAAGGAATAGAATGGTGGAAAAGGCAAGGGTCATACTTGAAAATAGGAAGACATTAGTGTGCATTAGTGCACACATTGGTGCACTTCCCCAAGGGGGAGAAGGGAGGCAATAAACCACTGTTGCTGCTTTATTGTGAGGTCATTTAAAATAGAAATCACAAGATAAATGGAAAGTTCCTCTCCCTCCCCCCCTACACCTTCACTGAAGTATTTTGCTAAAAGTAGAGAATAGTTGAGGGCCATGACAAAAGGAATGAGAGTGACAAGAGACTCCAACTTAGAGTTTGTTTCTTCTAAGGAACTTTGTGTGGGTCCACCTTTCACTTTTTATAGCCTTAGAGACACAAAACTTTGGAAAAAATCCCCTCAAAACTTTCTATTATTGGCTTCTCTCTGATTTCACCTTTGAAGGTGCTCTGGATCCCCCAGTCAGTTGGGTGGGAGGCAACTTTTGATTTCTCAAGGCTCTGATCCCTACAATACAGCAAGAGGGTAGTGAAGCAAGGCAAGCTTGATTAAGAAAGAAAAGAGAGGAAAACGGTTGTGTCTGACCAGAAAAGAACAGGGGAATACAAAAGAATGTTGACTTTGCTTAGGCATTGTGAAAATCATTTGTCTAAAAGGGGCAAAGCACAAGGACCAGGGCTACCTTTGGAGGCATACTGAGGGCAGATTAGAACAGCTAGGACCAAAAGAAAAGCATTCTGGCACTCCCCTTCCCTAGCAAGTAGCCTCTTTTCACTTACTTATTTAAGGCCTTGAAGCTCCAGCTGACAGACCTAATAATCCCTGGTTGGCATAAGGAAACAGTTGTAGAAATTGATCTTTTTGAATTTGGGAAGTTTTATGCTTTTATGTTACCTTACTTCAAGGGACCTCATTGCTCTCTGCTTCACCGACACTCCCTAGCTAACTTTGGCTTCCTAGCTATCTTCTGACCTCGAAGTTACTATTATTTAAAAAGAATCAACAGAAAAACTGTGTTCAACAGACATTTATTGGACAGCTGCTCTGTCCAAGGCTTTTTATTATTAGACAGCTGTTGAGTATATAAAGCAAATTAATCACATGCATTCTGTCCAGCATTTACAATTAATCTTTGCAAAACACTATGCTATAGCTTCAGTTAAATGACATCTTCAGTCTTTCTTTGTTATGTAAAGTGTCTTTCTATTTCAAAATTTCTGATAGCCAAAGAGGAAAATTATTTACTTCCCTGAAAGTTCACTACACCTCTGGACTTTTTACCCTAACAGTTCACTAATTCTATGGTTCTGTCCTCTGATTGATTAGTTCCTCCCCAAAACTCTCTTTTAACCAGGCCAATCATATCTTCTTTCACCTCTTTGTTCCACTTAACTACACCACTCCATAGGCACCTTCTTCCTACCCCGCCCCTACCCTTAGCCTTCGAAGCTTACTTTTACACGTCTTCCCCCAGAAGGTAGGGACCATCTCTCTTCTTGGTTGCAATTACATTCCCAGGGCATAGCACAGTGCCTGGTACATAAGGAGGACTAATTAAATGCTCATTGACTTAACAGAAATTCTGCAGTGATAAAGAGCATTTCTTAGAATATGGATTCCAGGTATAAGAATTTAGATTAGTTTGAGTGGAATGAGTTGGATTTGTACTTTTGTTTCTAACAGCCAATGATTAATAATGGCAGCTAACTTTTATAGAGCACTTTAAGGTTTTCAAAGTGTTTCATCAATAATATCTCATTTGATCTTCACAACAATTCCAGGAGGCAGTACTACTATTATCCCCATTTTGCAGAGGATGACTTATCCAGGGGTCACACAGCTAGGAAGCATCTGAGGTGGGATTTCAACTCAGGTTGACCTGACTCTATGTTCAATGCTCTTTTCACTGTGCCACCTCCACTGCCACTTAGTCAAGTTAGAACATCAGAAATACAATAGCTTACAAATATCAAAACAACTTTGCAGCAACTTCTGTAGAATTGTCATATAAAAACAAAAACACTTGGAAATAAGCACTGGGCAGTTAGTGGCATAGTAGATAGAGCGAAGAGTCTGGGGCAGGGAAGAATCATCAGCTTGAGTTCAAATTTGTCCTTAGATATTTACTAGATGTATGACCCTGGGCAAGTCACTTGCCCCTCTTTGCCTTAATTCCTTATCTGTAAAATGAGATAGAGAAAGAAATAGCAAATCCCTCAGGTATTTTTATATTTGCAAAGAAAAGCTCAAATGGGATAGCAGATGGTCAGACATGACTGAAAAATGACTGAAAAACCACAATATTAAGTTCATAATAAAATATAAAAATAAATGAATGTATTTGGTGGCCCTCTCTAGATCCTCATTCTACTTTATACATCCCTCACTCAGGTGGAGGAAGGGGAGGGTATTCGGATAGTTTGATAGGATAGGAAACTCCCACCTGAGTCTGAAATCCAGTTTCAACGTTGGTCACCTCCTCCTTTTCTGGTATGCCCCATGTCTGGCCTCTGGAACAGTTCATACACAAGATTCTCCCTGGACCCACAGGGGTACCTGGGAATATCCCAAACTCACTGCACAGAAGATGCATAGGAAGAAAACAAGATCCTCAGGGCTGAGGTTTACTACACCAGGGATACGCCAAGCCTCACAAGGCACAAGCTTTGATTTAATATAGAAAAGAGAGTTTGATCCAAGAAGAAAAAAAAAACTATTCCCTAACCTATCTTCTCTCTACCTCCTGCCAGCCCATATAGGAAACAAATGCAATAACAACTTGCATTTATATAGCTTTTCAGGATTTCCAAACAAATTTCCGCCCATTATTTCATTTGGCCTCCATCCAAACTTTGTGAGGTGGGTGTTATCACTATTCTTCACATTTTACAGTCAAGGTTATTGAGGCACAGAAAGATTTCATAAGTTTTGCAGGGCCACATAGTAAGTTTCTGAGATGGGAGTTTAAACTTAGGTCTTAGGAACATAACTTCATAGACCCAGACCTGGGAGGGATCTCCGAGGTCATCCAGTCCAATTTTTCATTTATATCATTTTACATATGAGGAAAATGAGTCAGAGATGGCATGGTTGACTCGCCCAGGATCACGTGGCTAGTAATGCCTTAGCTATAATTTAAATTCAGGTATTTCTGACTCAAATCATGGAATTCTATGCCATGCAGTCTCTCTTGATTACTGATGTCAAGTCAGGATTATTACAGCCATCAAGCCTCTGACTGACTAGTAGTATAATTTCTGTGTTATTTGTACAATAAAGGAGCACTTAAATTATATTTATGTAGTACTCCCAGTTTGAAAATCACTTTACAAAACTCTATGAATCCCTTTCATGTCTTTCAAAACACTATAAGGTAGACACTATGGGAATTGAAATTCCTATTTTATTGATGAATAAAACTGAATGTAATACAGTTCAGAAACTTGCTCATTACTACGTTTCTATGAAATATCCTGGAAACTTGTACTACTGATAAACAAGGTAGATCACCTCAGTTCTGTACTTTTTCATTTTGGACACAATTTGGACACAAGCCCTGCCTGGGCTTCATCTTTCTTAGGCTGAATCTAATGCATTCAATTCCCCAATCCTTAATCTACTCAACTGTCATGGAACACTCTAGCTCAGCTATACATAGAAATTGTCATTGCTTACAACTGCTCCATTTCCATATTCAAAGGCACATAAATTCTTTTATCTGATCATAACTGCATCTTTTCCACTTCTCTCAATTATCTCTCCCTAGAGCTACTCTTTACCTTTACCCTTGCCTCCAGTCCTTACCCTTTTTCTCATTAAATTGTCTTCCCTCCATAATCTTGGCCTCCTAGTAAACCAGTTCAACTTTTAACTATTCTCTGCTTTTAAATCTCTTGTTCCAACATCCCATTACCAAATAAGTCTTGCCCACCCACAATCCTCAATTACTCTCACCATCTGTTTGTTCTGCTAACATTCAAATGTACCTGAATAGAGCTAGAAGAATTCATGAGTTGGCTTCTGGGAGGCAAGATGGTGGAGTAAGAGGTAAGTCACTCTTACTCTCCCTTATCAACCCCTGAAAACCCAGAAATTATCACCCCAGGAAAAACCCTGGAATAGCTGAACCAGAAGAAAGATGGGTGCAGCAGTCCAGTAGCCCAGGTAACTTGAGGGATTAATGGGCAAGGCCCCTCTTTACCCTGGAGAAGGGGAGCAGTACAGAACCAGAGGCATCCCAGCAACTTAATGGAAAGCCCCACTTCAGCATACCAGGAGGAGATCCTGAAGCTCAAGTGGTAGAGCAGGAAAACACCAACACCTGGATGCTTGAGTGCTTCAGTGAGGGCAGGGGAACTGGTGGAAACCAGCTTGGTAAACCACTAGGTGCCTTGGCATTCTACAGCAACTGGCTCTCCCAGTGCCTCAGCAAAACTAAGGGAAGTAGTGCTCCAAAAGGCCCCAGTCAGATAAACACCCTATAACATCAATTTGAAAGCTGAATAAAGCAAAAGAAAGGAAAGGCCCAGGGGAGTAGAAAATCTCTAGGAGACACACTACCCAATTCTATCCCTAGAGTTCCAGTGTTGCTGATACCAGCCCAACAATAGATAAGCTGCTAGAATCCTACAGCGTCCAACTGCCAACATTGGAGGACCCAGCACACAAAGTCAGCTACCAGGCCCAATAAGCTTGGGTCAGTGCCCTCTGCTCCCCAGCAGGAGAGCTCAATCTCTTTAAAGGCCAGGAAATAAGCAAACACCTTGAGGAAAAAGAAACGTACAATAGATTCTTATTATGGGAAGAGTGAAGATCAACGGAGAAATTCTGAAGAGGACAACTTTGTCAACAAACCCATATCTGGAACCTCAAAAGGGAATATGAACTGGTCTGAAGCCCAAAAAGCCTTTTAAAAGGGATCAAGAAGGCTTTTAACAGTTAAATGAGAGAGGTAGAAGAGAAAATGGGAAAAGAAATGAGAGGTATGCAAGAGAGAGTCAATGGCTTGGAAAAGGAAGGACAAAAATTAACTGTAGAAACCCAAGTCCTTAAAAAATACAATTGGCCAACTGGAAAAATAGTACACTGGAGAAAACAAGTCCCTAAAAAATACAAGTGTCCAACTAGGGAAGGAGGTACAAAATCTAATAGAGGAAAAGAATTTGTTAAAAATTAGAATTGGGCAAATGGAAACTAATAACTCTATGAGAGAGCAAGAATCAGTCAAACAAAAACAAAAGAATGAATAAATAGATGAAAACATCAAATACCTCATTGGTAAAACAACTGACCTGGAAAATAGATCTAGGAGAGACAACTTAAAAATTATTGGTCTAGGGGGCAGCTAGGTGGCGCAGTGGATATAGCACCGGCCCTGAAGTCAGGAGGACCTGAGTTGAAATCTGGCCTCAGACCAAACAGCTGGTAAGTATCATACTTACTAGCTGTGTGACCCTGGGCAAGTCACTTAACCCCAATTGCCTAAAAAATAAAAAATGAAAAAAATTGGTCTATCTGAAAATGACGATGAAAAAAAAAGAACCTGGATACTATCTTTCAGGAAATCATAAAGGAAAACTACCCTTAGGTCCTAGAACCAGAGGGTAAAATAGTCATAGAAAGAATCCAAATGGAAAACACCAACAAATATAGTAGCCAAATTCCAAAATTATCAGGTCAAAGAGCAAGCAGCCAGAAAGAAACAATTTATATATAATGGAACCACAGTCAGTATTACACAGGACCTTGCAGCTTCTACATTAAAACACAATAGGTCATAGAACATGATATTCCATAAAACAAAGGAGCTTGGATTACAACCAAGGATCAACTACCCAGTGAAAATGAGCATGATCTTTCAGGAGAGGAGATGGATATTCAATGAAATAGGAGACTTCCATACCTTCCTGATAAAAAGACCAGAGTTCAACAGAAAATTTGATCTTCAAATATAAGACTCAAGAGAGACATAAAAAGGTAAATGGAACAGAAAGAAACAACATGTTATTAATAAGGGCAAACTGTTTACATCCCTTGTAACTCTTGAGAACTGTATTGTTATTACACCATGTTAACATGGTATACATAAAGGGGGTGGTTATAAATTGACTTTTATGTAATAATGAAAAAAAAATCTAATCAAGTGGGTTAAATGGACCCAAGTAAGTGGATTAATCTGATCTAAGAAAATGTACTGAGAGAAAAGGAAAGGAGGAGGCAGACAAGGGTAAATTACATCACAGGAAAAGGCACAAAAACCTATTACAGCAGAGGGAAAGAAGAGAGGGAGATGAGCATTGTTTGAACCTTACTCTCATCAGACTCGGCTCAAGAAGGGAATAACATAATCAGTTAGGTATAGAAATCTAACATGCCCTACAGGCAGTAGGAGGGAAAATAGGGAGAAAAGGGAGGGGCCTAATAGAAGGGAGGTGGGATTGAGTGAGCCAGCGAGTGAAAAGCAAAACATTAGTGAAGAGGGAAAAGGAGAAAGAAGAAAGAAAAGCATAAAAGGGGGAGGGGAGGAAGGATGGAGAGAAAAACGCAGTAATCATCTTGTAAAGACTTGCATGGTTTGATGCTGACTGAAATGAGCAAAGCCAGGACAACGCTGTACACAGTAACAGCCATGTTGTGCAATGACTAATATTGATAGACTTAACCCTTCTCAGCAATACGAGGATCTAAAACATCTTCAAAAGCCTCATGATGGAAAATACTATCCACATCCAAAGAAAGAACTATGGAGTTTGAACGCAGCTTGAAGCATACTATTTGATTTTTTTTTCTTCTGTTGTATTTTGTTTCCTCTTTCTGGTGGTTCCTCCTATTAGTTTCAATTCTTACTTACCACATGACTAATGTGAAAATATGTTTAATAGGATATATGTATATGTATATGCATAGCCTATGTCAGATTATACACCATCTTAGGGAGACAGGTAAGGAGGGAGAGGGAGAAAAATTTAAAACTCAAAAGCTTATGGAAGTGATTGTTGACAAATCAAAATAATTAATAAAAAAAGAAAAAAGAATTCATGAGGACATACTGATCATATCAATGACAAATGTATACTCTCTAATGATTTTCTATTCATCTATACACGAGTAGGAACAAAAGGTAATTGAGGGTTGGTATTTAGCAAGGTATGATCAGTGTTAGGATATGGACCTGAAATTACTGGTTTCCGTAATCATTACCTTATCCCAGTCACCAAAATAGCTGTTCAAATCTTCTCTTCTTTTCTATAGGCTCCAATAAAACCTTCATCACTTAAATCCAATTCACTTGCAAGTCATGGCATCAACTTCCTGATGTTATGGTTCTCTTTGACAACAAAGGACAAACAACAACCCGTAAGTAGTGGTAGCTGCCCCACTGGGGACCCAAATGGACAGTTCCAGTTGGGCAATGCAGGTTCTTTCCTCCTTCCTTCCTTCCTTCCTTCCTTCCTTCCTTCCTTCCTTCCTTCCTTCCTTCCTTCCTTCCTTCCTTCCTTCCTTCCTTCCTTCCTCCTTCCCTTCCCTCCATATTTCTTTCCTTCCTTCTCTTTCTCCTTCTCTTCCTCCCTCCTCTCCTTCTCTCCTCTCCCTCTGCCCACATAAGGTATCATACTATTACCTGTGGGTGCTCTGTCCAAAGGATTATAAATTTTGATCTCTGAAATCTCACAAGATATCTTGGAGTTCATGGGCTAGATTTCTTTCATAAAGACCATGCCTCAGACCAAATCACTTTGGCTTTTATTGATTGTCCAACAATAGGTCCCAGACTTACTTGGTCATTGTCTGAGCCCTGATGACTCAGAGTGAGTAAATTGCAATTGCTTCTGTTTTGGCCAGAAACCTTGAGGGTCCTCCCCTCCCTGGTTGATTTTTTTTTTTTTTTGACTAGATAAAAGAAGCCGTTTTTACCTCATGTCTTACCTTGCTTTAATCTCTGAATGGACATTGCTTTAGTCAAACTGAAATTTGAGAAACACCTTAGCTTAAAAAGGCCAAGGTCTCTCACTGCATCCTAAGCCATCTCCATGTGCCCTGATCTATATCTTGTTGGTGAACCCAGATGGCTCCATAGGAGAGAGTGAGGCTGGTGACTTTGCACAGCCCTCCCTCACTTAAATCTAATTCACTTGCAATGATGTCACAGTCCTTTTTGAGAATGAAGGCAAACAAACAAACAAAGAAAAAAATACTTTTTCCACTTCCTTTCAGATGAGGAACTTACCTTGTACTTCATTCAATAACTTTTTCTCTCCTTTTTGATTTCAAACAACTCTTACCTCACACCCCACAATCTACTCTTTTACTCCAGTATGTGCTGAAGAGTTGAGCCTTCTTTTCCTCGAGGTCATGCCCTCTACATACACCCTTTATCCTCAGACCCCTGTTCTCTACAGGAAATTGTTTCAAATATCACATCCACTCTATAGAGCATCTTCTATCTCTATTGGTTCCTTCCCAGATGAAATGCAACAGTTTCCCCACCTCATCCATTGGAGTGTCTGGGTGGGGAGTATGGTAGAAGGGAAGGGAAATGTGAGCAAACAAGCAAAAAAAAACTCTTTCCAAATTCTAACACTATTTTTAGCTATCACCCTAGAAAGCCAGTAGAGCTGAAGCAATAAGACATCCTGAGTCGGGGAGGTATGGAAGGCAACAAGTGACTGTCAAGGATACTAGCATTAGAATCCTGAGAGCAATTCTCCTCAAATTCTGATGGAAGTAGCAGAGACTCCTGATATAAGAGTTTTCAGGAAAACAGAGGCCCCCAGATCATCAAATCTTCTCTCAGTGCAAGTCTCACAGCCATTATTAAAGGGAGCTATCACTATGGAGAAAAAGCCCAACTTTCCTCCCACTGACATCAACTGTTGATCAACTGTGTGTTAGTCATGTGAATCCAAGAACACCAAAGTGGCAACACCACAAGAAGACCATTGGCACTATTTCTAGTATGGTATTTGCAGCCACCCTCCTAGTGAAACACTGGATATATTGACCCTCACTTCCTGAAGGCCAGGTAGGTTGCATCTTAACCTTTCCCAGGGGTCTCCAGTATTCTTAAGTGGGTTGAGGGTGTCAAGGTTCACTGAAAATCATTCCAGACCCCATTGATGGTGTTCCAACCAATTACAGGTAATTATAATGCACCCCAGGTTCCATTTAGGCACTAACAGATTAATTTTTAACATAGAAAAATGCATTACATTATTCCCATTCAAATTTCTCTAAAGATCTATCATACCTAATTTGTATAAGATTCTATTCATCTCCTTGACTTCTTTCTTATTTATTTTATTGTTAGATTTATCTAGCTCTGAGACTGGAAGAGTTGAGGTCCACATGTTTGTTATTATTATGTTCAGTCATTTCAGGTATATCCAACTCTTTGTGACACCATTTGGGGTTTTCTTGTCAAAGATATTGGAATGGTTTACCATTTCTTTCTCCATCTCATTTTACATATGAGGAAACTGAAGCAAACAGAGTTAAGTGATTTCCCTAGGGTAACACAGATAGTAAGTATCTGCAGCTACATTGAATGCAGGTTCCTTCTGACTCCAGTCCTGGCCCTCTATCCACCGAGCCACCTAGCTGCCCAATTGATGTCTCCCTACTGGTATAGATTTCATGTTGATTTCTTCCTGTAATTCATTTATTTTTTCCTTTAAAAATTTGGATGTTATTCTATTTTTTGCATATAAGTTTAGAACTGATATTACTTCATTGTCTATGGTGTCTTTCAACATGATATAATTTCCTTGCTTGTACGTTTTAATCAGGCCAATTTTGCTTTTGCTTTTCTGAAATCATGATGGATACCCATGCTTTTTTTTTCAGCTGAAGCATGATAGATTTTACTGTAGATCTTTAACTCTGTGTGTCTCTCTGTTTCATGTGTATTTCTTACAAAAAACATATTGCTGGATTCTGGTTTGTAATCCATTCTTCTATCTGCTTCTGTTTTACGGATGAGTAAATCAAATTTATAGTTATGATTACTCACTGTGCATTCCCTCCATCCTATTTTCTTTTGTTTATCCTTCTCTATTTCTTTTAATCCTTTCCCTCCTCTAAAGTCTTTTTGCTTCTAATCACTGCCTTCTTATATTTGTCCTCCCTTTTATCAACTCTAAATCTTTTTCTTATCCCCTTTCCCTCCTACTTCCCTGTTGGATAAGATAGATTTATATTACAAATTGAGTGTGTATACGTGCGTACGTCCACAAATACATATATAAACCATATAAATACATATGCACACCACAAACACACATATGTATGTATGTATGTATGTATGTATTCATGAATGTATGTATTTCCCTATTTGAACCAATTTAGATTTGAGTGAGGTTCAAGCATTGCCCGTTCCATCTCCACCCCAACCATTTCCCCCTCCATTGTAAAAGCTTATTTTTGCTGCCTTTTATGTAAGATAATTTTTCCTATTCTTCTCTCTCTTCCCTTTTCTTCCAAGGCATCCCTCTTTCTTGCCTATCCATTTTTTTTAACATCATCCCAACTTAACTGACTCACTGCCACACTCTCCTTTTTTATGTAGTGTTAGGGATCTGTAGGACGTTGAGGACCACAGGCTGTTCATGAGACTTCACTGACGGGCGGAGGCCCCTCTTGGGTGTTAGTACATGAGCAGAATATCCTGGCTCGGTTCTCTGTCCATGGACCTTGCACCCCTAATCAGCAGAACTCTGATGCTAGGCAAACTCAACCATAAACAATGTTGCCAGCTGAAGCACAGTCAGCTTTAGCACAAATATGTAGCAAGTATTGCTAGCTCACGTATCAAGTACTGGGAACATTCCAGGAACAAGAAGTACATGGTGTTTTTACCAGAACGACAGGGGAGAAGGACACAGTCAGGATAATGTTGCAAAGAAATGGACTTGTTGATGCTTTGATTGGTATTCCCAGGAGAAAAATTCTTGGTGTTGCCTATTGGTAAAGATATGTAAACTTTGTTGCTTTATTCGCTGTTACATTGGGGTATGTTCCCATAAGTAAAAGATATAAAACACTGAAGGCAGGACCAGCGGGTGGTTGCTTACTTGCTTGAGCTAATGGCTGAATAAACCTTTTGAAACTACACCTCTCTGTTGACTCCACTCCTTCGTTAGCCAGGGATGCCGGAAGACTGCAGGTGAGTATGACCCAGGCATACCTCCTCCAGTAAGGAGGACGTTACAATGTAGAATTCTTCTAAATTCCCTAATTGATGGCAACTGAAAGAGTTTGTCTGTGGGGACGTTGACAGAGCTACAAAAAAGGCTCTGAGCATGCAGCAAGTTTGAAGAATCTGGCCTCTTGCTAGGATGAGAAGATGGAATAGAGGCCTATGAAGGCTAGATAGATTTTGCATACTTACTATTTTCTTAAGATTAATTTTTCCCATGAAAAATTTTAAACCTGCTTAGAAGCATCAGTATTTAGAGCTGGAAAGGATCATAGTGATCAACTTGTATTCTAACCATTTCATTTTACAGATGAGTAAACTGAGGCACAAAGATTTTCATTGATTTGTACAAGTCTAGCCAGAGCCATATCCACAACCTGAATCTAGGCTTTCAATTCTTATTCCAGTACTTTCGTTACTTGAATGTAATTTTTCGGATTCCCTCTTTCTCTATATTTCATGAGTCAGTCACTAAGCAACTATGATTCTATAATTCCGTGATTTACTGTGTCTGTCTTGTGTTAATTACTCTACTAAGCTCTAAGGGAGACAAAAATCACCTCTCAAAGGACCCTTATCAACTTAGCTATTGTCTTTAAACTTGTTATAACGGTATTTCACACCTTTCCAGCATCAAGAGAGGTAATTAGTGTTTTGATTTAAAGTGACTCCAACTGCCAGTTTGTGAGAGAATGAAAGTAAGAAAGATAAGCAAGCAATATTTGTGATATCAAGGCAGATTCCTGTGTGGATCCGAAGGTCAGCTGCACTCATTTCTTCTGTCAATTAAAAAGGTGTTGTAGTTTATTTCTATGAGTCCCATCTGGGGGGAAAAATCTTGACCAATTTTAACATCATTAAATATAAATTCCCTCTTTCCAATGAGAATTTTGAAACATTGTCATTATATAAGACAGGTTTAGGTTTTCATTTTGCTTGTTTCACATACCATTTGCTCATTCACTTACTACTTTTTAGTACAAAATGTGTTACCTTTCTGTACGTTGTCCTGTCACTTCAATGTCCTACTGGATTACCCCACTTTCATGCATAGAATTTCTCATTCCAAGCTTTTGACCTCAGCAAAGGCCAATTATAGCAGCACTGCATGCCATCCTCCTCTCTCTCATTTTTTTAATCTTCTTCAACCCTTTCCAATATCCCCTTTAGTGTGAGCATGTTAGAAATATCCTTCCTCATGCCCACATTAAGATTAATACAGTGAGAATTTCTACAAGAGTTGGCCTTCTCTTTCTTCAAAGAAACTTGCTTGTCCTTATAACAACCTCTTTTTGAAGCAATTGAGAATGGAAAAGGAGAAACTATTTCATAAATATGAATGACAGTCTCAAAGTGACAATATAGTCAAGCATATCAAATAATTTAAAGTTAAAAAAGATTTTTAAAAGGGTATTTCAGGAAATCTAGAAATTTAAGGAGGAGAAAATCATTCCAATTTAAATATAAATGATTTCTTAAATCTTGCCAAATTTCAAATACAGCAGCTATTATGACTGTGGAAGTTACAATCTAATGCTTGTTATTACACATATGATGATAATACATACACAGCTAACATTTTATCAGTGAAATTCATCAATTGCAAATAGAAAAAAAGAACACCAGGAGGAATTGCTACATGCTGGAAATTTCTTCATTGATATCCAGAAATATGGTTCATCCACCCTTTGTGTTGGTTAGGAAGACTTTTAGTAAATTGGTATACCACAGGGCATGTGACCAACATGATGGAAGACTAGACATTCTCCCCAGTACACACCATCTTTAAAAACTTTTCAAAATAAGGATTATAACTAGAGCAAAAACAATTGCAGCTATCTATATAGGCAAAGACATCAAGAATTCTAATTAATCTAAAGGCCAGAAGAACTAATAGAGAAGGCTAAATCTCATATTTAATACACTCAGCACCTCCTCCCAGACCATCTTCAATGCTTTGTTAGCACTGTACAATAAACAGACAGGTTTGTATTTTAAGATCTGCACAGCAATTTCTTTTATGCTGATGCAGTTTTTACAAATATAGCTCTGCCTATCACTTGGTTGGCTCTACTGTCACCCCAGCATTCTGTGGTAAAAATTCAACTTAATTAAACTACTCCCTTCCTCCTGAACACTTGCCTATCTCAAGCACATATATGTTGGAATAAAAGTGGAGGTATAGAAAGGCAGAATATTCCTGGGGCAAAAGCTCAGTGATTATACTAAGTACTGGTTATCCAGAGAGGTTGTGATTATTGTTTGTCCTTTGTTCTGGAAGAGGACCAAGACATTAGGGAGGTGATGACATGACATGCAAGTGAATTGGATTTATGTGAGAAAGGATTGTGCAAAGTCACCAGCCTCACTTTCTCCTCCAGAGCAAACTGGGTCCAGTAGCAAGAAAAAGATCAGGATGGATGAAGATGGCCCTGGTTGTAGTGGGATTAGCCAGAGAACTGAAAACAGAGGTAATTCAGGAAGTGAGGCTGCGTGTGACAGGCCTGAAGGAAAGATGATCAATATCCAATTGGAATCAGTTCTAGACAGACCTCACCTTAGTCACTCGGGGTGGGGAATGAAGCCATAAAATATGAATTCTTAAGTGGGAAGAGTCTAGACGGTGGAGTAGAGGCAGCAACCCAGCAGAACTCTACCAACATTTCCCTCCAAACAACTTTAAAATAATACCTCAACAGTCAGGGTCACACAAAATTTAGTGGCTTCAACATTAATGTAGTAGAGAGCTTGGAACATGATATTCCTAAAGAAGAATGAGCTAGCATTGTAACCAAGAATAATACACCTAGCAAAACTGATTATAATCTTTCAGGGAAAATGAATATTTAATGAAATAGAAGAGTTTCAAGAATTCCTGATGAAAAGACCATTGCATAGAAAATTTGACATCTAAACACAAAATGTGAGAGAGAAAAAGGTAAACACAAAAGCGTAATCATAAGGGACTCAGTAAAGTTAAACTGTTTATATTCTTGTATGGGAAGATGATACACGTAACTTTTAAGAACTTTATCATTTTTAAGGCAGTTTTACTACAAGTTTCTTTGAAAATGGCTTCATTTCCCATATATATGCATACATACGAGTCAAATGCATAAAGATGTGTCATTCTTCAATTGATAAATAGTCAATGGATGTGACCAGGCAGTTTTTAGAGAAAATCAAAGCTATTCATAGTCAATATAAAAATGTTCTAAATTATTATTGTCTAGAGAAATGCAAGTTAAAACAACTCTGAGGTACCACCTCACTCCTAGAAGAAATGACAAATTGCTTGAGGGGATAGGAGAAAATAGGTATACTAATATATTGTCGGTAGAGCTGTAAACTGGTCCAGCAATTCTGAAGAACAATTTGGAACTATGTACAAGGGCATATAAAACTTTGACCAAGCAATGACAGTACTAGAGCTATATGGCAAAGAGATCAAAGGAAAAGGGCCTATATGAATAAAAATACAGCAGCTTTTTTTGAAGTGGCCAAAAACATATGGGAATTGAGAGTATGCTCATCAGTTGAACAAGTTTCGGCAGATGATTGTGATAAAGTAATATCGTGATATAAGAAATCATCAGATGGGTTGTTTCCACACACAAAAAAAAATTGCAAGACCTACATGAACTGAAAGAAAGTGAAATAAAAAGAACTGGGAGATCCTTGTGCACAGTAACAGCAATGTTAGAATGATGATCAACTATAAAAGACTTAGTTACTCTGATTAGTACAGTAATACAAGTCAATTCCAAGGATTCTTGATGAAAAAATTCTATCCATCTCCAGAAAGAGAACTGATGAACTTTGAGTACAAATTTAGCTTAAGTTTATCACTTTATTTTTCTTTCTAACTTTTTTTTTAACAATATGGCTATTATGGAAATATGTTTTGAATGATTTCACAGGCATAATTGATATCATATTACTTGCCTTCCTATGAGTGGGGAGGGAGAGAATTTGGAATTCAAAATTTTAAAGAAATTAAAGTCTAAAATAAATTAAATAACCAATTTAAAAGTAAACTAAGCAGTAGTGAAATAATGCCAATCAGGAAGAAGCTTAAAGCAGCTTTGAGTGGTATACTTGGGGGCGGGGAGTGGGGAGGGGAGGTATCCATAATCAAAGAGGAAGGAGTTAGATACTTAGCAATGGGGTAATATAAGAAGAATAAAAAAGACAGAGATTAAGAAATTTCTTTGTAAAAATTCACAAGGAGACCAAGATAATAGCAGAAGTGAAATAAGAGTGATGGTGAAGGGACTGACCTGAAACACCATGGACTAAATGTCACCACACCCTGCCTAAAACAGAATGCCTCTCCCTGCCTGGAACTAAATTGTAAACAAAGTGAATGAATTGAAAGGGAGAGGGGAGCAAGAAGATAGGGGGAGTGTGTGACAGAATCTAATAAAGTCACTGGTAAACAATGAAGGGAAAATAACTCTGGTGGTCTTTTAAGAAAAGAGGGCCTGTAGGAGAATATGTGAGGTAGAAAGGGGTAGATTGAAATGGTGGGGGCCGGGAGAGGACAATTTGTTTCAGTGATAGGTGGGAGTCTCATTCCCATGGTGGGAGAGAAAGCCATTCAGTAACCAAAGATGGAAATGTTAAATGGCTATAACCTGCAAGGTTTGGATTCTGGGAGAGCTTATACTCCTGAAACAATGCTATGCCTCAATGGATAGCATTTTGTCTCAGGACAAGAGGTTTGAGAATGGCTGGGAGAAAGTAACATCAAGAAGGGTGGAGAAACATGAATCTGGAAATAAACAGGAAAACAAAATATTCTTCATGAGTAAGGAGAAAATAAGGAAATCAGCATTTCTTAAGCTCCTCTACCTACCAAGCAGTATATCAAATACTTTACAAATATCATCTCTTTGGTCCAATAATTCTGGCAGGTTGGTGCTATTATTATCCCAACTTTACAGTTTAAGAAACTGAAGCAGAAAAGGCAAAGTAATGTACCCAGGGTCAAACAGGTAGTATGTGTCTGAGGTCATATTTGAACAAAAGCCTTCCTGACTCTGAGACTGGCACTCTATTCACTGTAGTAGTATCCTGAACAGGGGTGGTGATGAAGTTCACAGTCAAGTACAATGGAAAGATTTCCACCATAGGCCAATAATTGTATCCTATCTATTTTGTGTAGGAATTAATACTTCAAAGAGTGATGTATTGTAGAAAAGTGGTTGGAGTAGACAAGTGATATATGGAAATAATAGAGACTTTTTAGAAGAAGTAACTCAAAATTGGTTAGGTTAGAATCTTTAAACCCATGAGGAGTAAAGAGAATAAAGAAAGAAGTAATAAATGCAAAGGGAATAAATCAAATAATACAAGTCTAGTGTTATACCGAGAAGTGAGCGAGTTGACGACCCAAGCTAATTTTAAATTGTGGACTTTATTAGCGCGCGGCTGCCAGGGATATTCACATCCAAATCAAGCAGCAGACATCAGGGGTTGAGCTAGGGTTTATATAGGGAGCATACAGGACGGGGAGGGGGATGGATCTTTGAAGTCTGGCAAGAGGAAGAGGTTTTTTGGGGTCTGGTCAAGGACACCTTTCTCCCTCTGTGTAGATACCATAATGCTGTGCAAACTTTCTCACAATGGAGGCTTCCAGAGATATGATCTGAGGGCTGTGGCCTGAGCAGCCAGATAAGGGTCTCGCTAAGGAATCTGGAGGTTTCCAGAGATATGATCTGAGGGCTGGAGCCTGAGAAGCCAGATAAGGGTCTTGCTAAGGAATTTGGAGTTTTCCATGGCCTAAAGGGTTCTACTACCTAAATGGTAAAATGATGTTCTGCATTACACTAGGACAACAGAAGTGAAGTGAAGTAATAAATAAGGGAAATATCAATATTAGAGAAAAGGATGAAGGAAAAAATAACTAAGCAAAAGAAATTGAACGGATTGAATAAAAAGGGACATTTAATTAATTACTGAATTGAGAGAAAAAATAGGGGAAGAAATAGAGAAATGCATTTTAAATGAACCTATAACTTAAGGAAAACTAGGGAAAGGTGTGACAAATGTGAAAAACAGGGTTTGATGAAAGAACTATTGGATGTAGGGTTTCCTTAATGTGTCTTAAGCTAAAATAACTGAAGAGACAAAGTAGTCTTGATAGAAAAAAAATAATAAAATTTTGAATTTGAAAAATAACCAATGAATAGGGAAATATAAAGTTAATTTATAACTTTAAAAGTGAATGGATTAAACAACTCAATGCAGTGAAATAGAGGGACATATTGAATAAGGAATCAAAACTGCACATAATGTTACTTACAAGAAATACACCTAAAGTGCAAAAATAAACAGAGCATAAAAACAAGGGTAAAAGCAATGAAACAACTTGGAACCAAATGTATTACATATCAAGTGAATAAAAATGTGCTGAAACTATTAATTATTAACGTGAAAAAGTCAGAATATGAAAAGAAATAACCATTGATGCTACATGATTTAGAAAGCAACCATGCACAAAAGACCCTTTTCAATATTAAATGTACATGCTCCAAATAACTCAATGTTTCAATTCATTAATTGAATTATAAGATGATAAACTGAGACAATAATATAAAAATAGCAGGGTACTATTAAGTTCTTTAAGATTTAGACAAATCTCGCAGAAAAATAAACAAAAGGGGAAAATATGTGTTTGTGTTTATAAAATTGCTGGAGAGAAAATAGAGCTTAAAATTACAGTGCCTTATAAAAAGAATTCCTAAGGTGTGTGTGTGTGTGTGTACACATATACATACATGTGTGCAGGCATGCATATAGATATATGAATTTCTCATCTCCAATGAATGCAACAGAGAACATAATAATATACATTTTTAAATATGTGAAATAAAATCATAATGAAGAAATGACACGTAAAAACTTCTAGGATATTGCTAAAGCAATCCTTAGGGAGAATATATATAAATATATACACACACATACACACACACACACACACACACACACACACACATATATACATATATACACACATGTATGTATATATACACAAATATATGCATATTATATATACATATATTATAGAATATATATCCCTAAATATATATTTATAATATAATTTATTATATTTATAATTTATAATGTGTTGATTATATATCCATAAGACATATATTAACAAAACAGAACAGTTTAAAAAGAATTACATTGAATATGCATTTTAAAATTAGAAAACCAACAAACAGAACCAAAATAAGTAGAAAGAAAAGATTTAACATGAGAGGAAAGTTAGACCCAAAGATCTATAGAAATGATTGAAAAAAAAGAAACTTAAAGATGGTTCTTTGAAAACATTAATACAGTTTGCAGACCTGTAGCTAACCTGATTAAAAATAAAATAGAATATCAAATCAACAAATAGACAAAAAAAACATCAATTTGAAATCACAATCAAAAGGAAGAAATCAAAAGAATCATTAAAATATATTTTGCGTAGTATCATGTTAGCAAAACTTCTTTGTGAAAACCAAAAATAGTAATACTTTCAAAGAGATAAAAATAAATTCAAAATAAAATAAGATTTTGAAAATATCTTAATCACAGCAAAGCAAATATAACCAGCATTATAAGAACTAGAAAATTACAAATCAACAAAATCAAAACAGTTTTTATTGACTCATAGGAGAATTTTTTTTCAATGATTAAAAATACTATTAGTACCAGCATGAGAAAAATATTATTAAAAAAGATTGAGGAAGAAAGAATTCTGCTAGATTCCTTCTACAACACAAATATAATCCTGATTCCCACGCCAGGAAAGGATAAAACACAAAATAATGGAGCAATCCTCAAAGTCACCAGCCTCACTCTCTCTTCTAGAGTCATTGAAGGCCAGTGGCAAGAAAAAAATTTGGGGCAGCTAGGTGGCGCAGTGGCAGCCCTCGAGTCAGGAGGAACTGAGTTCAAATCCAGCCTCAGACCAAACACTTGACACTTACTAGCTGAGTGACCCTGGGCAAGTCACTTAACCCCAATTGCCTGAAAAACAAACAAACAAACAAACAAAAATTCAACATAACTGGCAATAACCTAGGATACACTAGATGACCTGGACATCTTCAATGTCTGAACAACAGAGTCATAACACCTATTTTAGCTGCCTCCATTGTCATTGGAACAAATTGCTCTTATCCACCTGTTCTAGCATGGAAAATCTTCGCATGTTTGGAGTAAATATCCCCTAACTTATGGAGAGGTTTGAGGCCTCTCAGTTACCCCCAACCTAGTTTAACCTGTCTGCCAAGATAGTTTTACCAGGGCATGGCTGCTGTGTGTGCTAGAGCTTCTTGGAGCTACAGGGTTAAATTGGGTAAAAGTTGGACCCCAAAACTGGATCAGCAGCCTTGAAAGGGCTCAACATGCCCTCACAACAGAGGGGCTAGTCCTTGAACACCCATATACCCTAAATACATTGATATAAAGGAAAAGAATAGCTATGAAATAATAATAAAAAAAATGAATGCCACAAAATTACAAAGAACTTGGCCCACAAAAAGAAAAGTGAGAAGATACCTACCCACTCTTTTGAATGGATGAAAGCCCGTGGGTGAGTTTGGTCCATTGCATATATTCTCAGATTTTTTTCAGTGCTTGGTTGATTTTCTATTATTTTATGAATTGAATTTTTTGGTCTCTTCTTTCACTTTTTTAGTTGGAAAAAAATGGCTATATTGTTCAGCTTTCTGGGACAACTGACCAGAAGGAATATTGAGATATAATCTGATGATGAAAAATAATGTAGCAACAAAAATTTGTTGTATTTTAAATTAAAAAAAAATTTAAAAGATACATCATGGTAATACTTCATGGCCCAACATTTTCTTGGGAAAAATGAATATGATTATTTCCTAATATTTGATTTTAAGGCTAGAGCCTTCCGCACTTAAAAGCTTAATGGTTGAATTGCTTTAAGGTCAAAAAGTCAAGTCTCCCACTTATAATTTCCTCCATTAGTAGGGAACAAAAACTGGGAATGACTATTTAGCCCTGAATTAGTATACTAATATACAGCAGCATTTCTTTGGGAACATTGATTCAGAAATTGAGTTCATTACACAAAGGGCCATTGTCTTATTAGTAAGTAATCCATGCTAAAATACATATTTCTCCTGAAAGCAGTAGCCATTCAAGTTGATACTCTTTAACTTTGAACTACTCATTCATCTTTGCGGAAATCTTTTATATTTTTATTATAAGCTTTTAAGAAATAATTAGGTCAATTCTCTAAATCCCAGTCTGAGAGTAGGCTTGCATAAACAGAAAGAGACAGTTTTCATACTTCTGCCTCAGCCTGTCTCTTTGTGGGTAAACAAACCCAGGCTGTGATCAATGACAATTCTGAGTATTTAAAGAGGTTAGTGGGAGAGGGGGGACCCCTAAAGAAAACAATATTTTCTCTGATGATGTATCAGTACATTATTTTATTTGAATTTATTTCTATTGATGCTTTTTAAAAAATTTGTTTATATTACTTAAAGTACAAAGAAAGGTAATAGGTCTAAATGACTTGAATCATCACTCCCTGCTCTCAATCTATGATTCTCTGGAGTCATAAAAAGTCTTTCAGTGATTTTTTCCTATACATTATTATGGTTATCCCATAAATTGTTCTCATGGTTCTGCTGACATTGCTTTACATTGGTCTTGACAAATTTCTCTGAACTTTTTATGCTTTGTTCCTTTCTTTTCTTTTCTTTCTTTCTTTCTTTTTTTTTTTTTTGACTAGTCAATGGGGTTAAGTGACTTGCCCAGGGTCACACAGCAAGTAAGTGTGGTGTATCTGAGACTGGATTTGAACTCAGGTCCTCCTGAATCCAGGTCCTTTGCTCTATTCACTGTGCCACCTAGCTGCCCCTAACTTTGTTTCTTTTAACACAACATTCCATTCCATTTATATAACAGGATTTATTGAGTCCATCCCTTAATCAATAACTTCCCATTCTGCTTTCAATTCTTTACTAACATAAAGAAATAAACAAAAATAACACTATCAATAAATACAAACAGTTTGAGGTTTCATTTCATACCTAAGAAATTGGCAAAGATAAAAAAAAGGATAATCATTTTTGGAGACAGGTATATCAATCTATTATTGGAGGAGATATAAATTGGTACAAACATTAATTAGGAATTATGCACATGAAGTGACTAAAATGTCCATGCACTTAGATGCAGATATATCACTTCAAAGCAATGTCAAGGAGTGCATTGACAAAAATGAAAACCTCCCTTTACACAAACAATATTTATAGCAGCACTTTTTGTGTTAGCAAAGAATTGGAAGTAAAGTAGGTGCCTATGGATTGGGGAATGACCAAATAAATTGTAGTACATGAAAGTAATGAAATATTACTGTACTTTAAGAAATGACTAATAGGAATACAGATGAGAAGACTTCGATTGATACAAAATGAAATAAGCAGAGCCAGGAAAATAATGTGCACAATGACAACAGTGAAAGCAGAAAGAATAACCACAAAGCTATCACATCTGGATACTGGGAAATTATAAAGAACAAGCTTGGCATCATTAAGAGAGATGAAAGCATACTCTTCTTACTGCATTGCCAAGGTCATGGTCCATGAATATGGAGCATTGCATTTAAATCAGATTTTTTTTTTAATGCATTGATTTTTTTCCCCTTGACTTCCTTTTCTCTTTTTACTCTTCTCTCTGTCTCTTACTTTATGTCTTTGTCTCTGTCTCTCTCTGTCTCAGTCTCTTTGTCTCTCTCTCTGTGTCTCCATATATATAAATCAATATGTATCTACATTGATATATGCACATATTTATATCATATAATACATAAGCTTCCATGTTCAATTGTTATTACATATACGTGCACCAAAGAGTATAGCAAGCAAGAACCTCCAGGAAAGGTCAATTAAACTATATAAGGACTAGACAATGAGGCATTAATAGCAGAATAAAAATATTATTCCATTGGCCCTTGCCAAATGAAACATAAATATAAAGAAGAAGGAAATTTGAAATCTGGATAAAAAATATTAAAAAAAAGATAATTTGATCTGATATACACATAAAGAGAATTGAAAGGTAATGTTAGTAAATTTTCATATTCCTCCAATATATTCTGTTCATGTATCAATCATTGTCTTGACCATAAACACTATATTTTTTAAAGAGGAAAAGAAGGAAGCTAACAACGTCAGAATATTGAATAGTTTTTAGCAATTAAAATAGAAGAAATTTTGAATCTATCTATCTATATATATGCATGTGTATATATTTATACAACTACATGTGTGTATTTATATTTAAATATACATATATCAATGTGTCTGTATATAATATGTCTATGTTTGTATTGCACATGTATATATACTGTGTGCGTGTGTGTGTGTACACACACGCACACACATACTTTACCCAATGTGTGATTTCAGCTCTCCAGGTTGCTGTCTTTGAGGATCTTCCTTGACTAATACAGTGATACAATAGTATCTGTAGCTGAACTTTAGAGTCTAAACAATAGCCAGGAATCCCTGGCAGGTCAGTGTCTTGCCTAGTTTCACATGGGAAGATTGTGTACAAAGTAGGATTTAAATTCAGATCTTCCTGACTCCAAGTCTACTATCCAACAAATTATGCCTTTCATCATAATATTAATAATATTATAAATGATAAAGCAGAAAAAGAACAAAACCAAGATGCCCAAATTAAGAAAAAAATGAGAAGGTAGATGATGAATTGAGAGTAAATATAAAAAATGCAATGAACTATTTTACACCATTAAAGACAAACAAAAACTCAAAAACTAGATTATTTTGGTGCATGATAACTAATTTCAAGGATGTGAAAGATTGTCATGTGTTAAAGGAGTTAGACTTGTCTTCTTTGTACCCCAAGGATAGCAGCAAGAACATTGGGTAGAAATTGCAGAGATCAGCTTAATCATCATTTAACACTTCCTATTAATTGACGCAATCCAAATATTGAATTAATGTCTTTGGCTAGGGAATCCTGTCTCTCTGGAGTTATGCCTCCAACAGAGACTGGGTGAGTTTTGCCAGGTTTGTTGAAGAGGGCCATTGTGTTCAGTCACAGGTTGATCTAAGTGGTTTCTGAGGTTCCCTCTATCCATCTCAGAGGTTTTGTGATCATCTACAGTAACATAAAATTCTCCCCAAATATCAGAACAGGAACCTGATAACCCAAATGACAATTTCAGAAAGAGAAAAATAGGTAAGGTATAAATGAACTGCTATGGGGTTCAGGGTAAATATACAAAATAAAAGCAATTGAAATCATCTAGGGTCAGATGGTTTAACCAGTTTATTCTATCAAACATTTAAAGATCAAAAGTATCTTTTAAACATTGAGAAAGATGGGTCTATAAAATCCCTTTTGAATCAAACATTACTAATTCAACCAGTGAAAAGAAAGATCATTATTACTGAGAGTTATTTATATATAAAAAGAACACATTGGCAAATTACAGATAGTTGATAGATGATAGATTAATGGAAATAAATAACAGACATGATAGATTGATAGAGATAGATCTAATATTTATGCAATCATTACCTCATAATAGACTTTTTAATGGAAAAGTAAATCAGTAGAATGGATTAGATAAACATGAAGGTTTAGACTCAAACATATGTAAGGATTAGTTTTCAATACATGGAATTATACAAATTATCAGTGTAGAAACTCATTATTCTACACAAATGGGGTGGCGGATTGAATGGCATTTTGGTGGAACATATAATTAGCTTATCTTCTACCTTACTTAGATATTTTAAAGATTTAGTAATCTTGTCAATGTGGCTACTTGTTCAAAATGTTTAGTAAGCAGCTAATTCCATTTCATCTTATGTGGTAAAAGCTCTTTGGCAAATCTTCAAAAACAGATCTATTCGATGTGCTAGAAGCCTGTCTCCAGATATTTTGACATTTCATGTGAATGAATGTCAATTTGGACTCTCTTGGTTATTTCTAGCCTTCAGTATAACACCAGGATGCATTTTCCTTTTGGTCAAACAGCTCTCTTATGACATCTTTTAGATCTCTTATCCTGCATAATTCTTCATGAGTACTGAGTTTCAGCCTACTCATGCCCACCATAAGTCTCTCCATTGACCTTTTAATAGTTCAATTACATATTGGCAGACTGTGATCTTATATGCCTTCAGGGGTATGCTATAGCAATTTGAATGGAATCAATTATCAAATTTTCAGTGGTAGCATTTAAACCTTAGAGATAACGAACACTACAAAGCATGCCTTGATATATTGTTTTGTCACTTGCTATGCCTTGGAAACACAGAGAATGGCATAGATTTTCACTGGTCTCTAGGAACTCTTGCTTAATGGGAGGGATATGTGTGCAAACAAATGTGTATGAAGAAGATATAGACAATAAATTAAGAATAGCTTCAGTGAAAAGGTACAAAAATTAAGAACAATGAAAGATTTCTTGTAGAAGGTTGGAATTTATGGTAAGACTTGAAGGATTCCAGAAAAGTTAGGAGGTAGAGATGAAAAGGGAGAGAACTCCAGGCATTGGGGACAATCAGTGAAAATGCCTGGAGTCTGCAGATGGTTCGTCTTGTATGAGGAACAGCTCAGAAGCCAGTGTTATTGTTTACTAAAGTACAGAAGGATGATAAAGTTTATGAAGACTGGGAAGGCAGAAAGGGGTAGAGCTGTGAGGGGCTTTAAAAGCCAAATAAAGAATCGTATGTTTTATCCTGTAACTAATAGAAACACAAGGGAGTTGATTAAATTGGAGATTACATGGTCAGCCTCACACGTTAGGAAGATAATTTTGACAGTTAAGTGGAGGATAGGAGTTTGGAGTTAGGAGAGTTAGGAGAGATTTGAGACAGGGTGACCAATAAATAGCCCAGACATGAGGTGACAAGAGCCTACACCATAGTGGTCGTGATGTCAAAGAAGACAAGGGGATGTATACAAAAGATGTGGCAATTTAAAAACAAGAAGGCTGGATAACTGGTGATGATGATGTGGAGATGTGAGATAAATATGAAATATGTGTTCTGAGCTAGGATAAGTAGGAGTATGATGGTACGCTGGGAAATCATATGATAGATAGGAAGAAGGGAAAACTGGGGCGCTGATGGGGAAAGAGTTCAATGTTGAATCTGCTGAGTTGAAGGTATCTAGGCAATATCCATTCTGAGACGTCACATAGACACCAGGAGATGTAAGACTGGAGATCTGGAGAGAGGTTATGGTTGAATAAATAGAGCTGAAAACCATCTTCATTAAGATGATATTGGAATCCATGGAAGCTGATGAGATTGCCAAGTCAAAACTTAATGAAAGTGATGGAAAAATAGTAACATTGCAAATTAAACTTAACGAGGTATTGTGTATGTACGTTTTTTCCCCTGAAGAAGTGATTGATGAACATTTCTCAGCACACGACTGCTTGTAGTCATAAAGCTTTACTGGAAAAGTACCTTGTATTATGCACCACTATATGGTTTAAACGGATAAATGATATAAATATATTTAAAAAAACTTTCATCATGAAAAATAGAAGAGAATTGAAAGTCACATGTTCATTATAGTGAAAAAAGGAAATTTTTTTTTAGCAAACAGTAAGCTGGAGGAAAATGTAAAAGATAAACCATTATTTTATCACATTAAGATGAAAACTGTGAGAATAATAAATGTAATGCAACCAAAATAAGTAAATAAAAAGCAAATTGGAGGGAGTTACTAAAAGCATTTTTATCAAATTCTGAAAATAAATATCGAAAGAGAATTCTGTGGTGTAGTGGATTGGGAATAGTCTTTGAAGCCAAGAATTTCTGACATATAGTAGCTGTGTCTCTGGAACTAAGCAAATCACAAGTTCCTTGGGGCCACCACTCACTCATTTCTCTCAACAACATAAACCTGAAAGACACATTTTCCCCTAAATATTATATTCACATCTTGAAAGGATCTTTCTGATGTCCTTGTTAGGAAAGGCTAAAGTTCTCCTAGACTTTCAACTATCTCCACATGCGAGTGCTGGGAATTTCCTGTTATTTTAGTAACATTTCAGTTTTTTGACATTTCTTTTGGAAGGGGGGGAACAAAGCCACTTCATATACTAAGAACATGGTAGTGTTAGACATTCACACTGACAGTTTTAAGTGTAGGAACTGACAAGTAGGAGAGAATACTGAAGGCTTTAGGTTCTGTTTACGTAATAGGGGATGGTGTGCAGTACACTTATTTTAAAAAGTTATCTACAAAATGGAGAATCTTGCAGTGTTCTGTTCAACATGATGATCACTGAAACACAAGCATACAGGAATAAACTCTCCCTCTAACAAAGTCAACTTTTGAAAATCTCAAATGTCAGGAAGCCATCTCTTAAGTCATGTAAAGAGAGCCTTTATCCCTTAATGTTTGAGCTGGCTGCATGGGAGCTGGAAGGGCCCTCAGACCTTAGCACAGTGTCTGGAACATAATTTGCAGTTCATAAGTGTTTGCTGACTATTTCAGTGCCCCATCCACTTTAATCTACTCATTTTACGCATGAGAAAATTGTAGCCTAGAGATATTCAGTTACCTGTCCAAGGTCAAACAGATGTTAAGCATTTGAAAAAGATCTCGTCTCCATGTCTACAGCTCTATTCACTACAAATGCTGTTTCTCAAGTTATAACTTAAAAAAAGTACACTGGCGTGTGGCTAGGTAAAAAGAAAGCAAAAATGTTAGCCCTTGAACTTAATTTGTCTCTATTCTACTGCTTCATGATTTGCACTGGGGAAAAAGCAGTATTAAAGGGAGAATTTGGGAGTCTTAGAGCTCTAGAACCTGGCAACTGATTAGGAGGACAGCTTCTAGAGGTGAAAGTGATGATTTGGTCTTGTCACAGTCAAAGACATAATCCTCAGTTACAAAATGGGAGAAGGGAGGACACCATTGGACCAGGAAGCAAACTTTAGACTGGCTTTAAGTAGCTTTTTAGGTAGAGGTAATCATTCTCTGTTCTAAAATATTTTATGCCTGAGAAAAAGAATCTTCAAGTAGAGAACAAAAGCCTTCTAATTCAGATTCTGCAAGGAACAAAAGAAATTATTCCTAGGAGCTGGGAGAGGAATAATAAAAGTATTTGTCCTTGTAACCCTGTAAGTGCTATTGTTTTTCCTAAAGGATCAATAGAAGGCTTTAGGACTTCTATAGAAAGAACTTAATTTTTTTTTTTTGGCTAGGCAATGGGGTTAAGTGACTTGCCCAGGGTCACACAGCTAGTAAGTCTTATATGTCTGAGGTCAGATTTGAACTCAGGTCCTCCTGAAGCCAGGGCCAGTGCTCTATCCACTGAGCCACCTAGCCCACTTAAGAACTTACTCTTCTAATGAAGTAGAAATAGTACTATAACAAAAGACTTGCTGAACCCAAGTGGAATGTAATGAGAAGTTCTAAGACCACATACCCAGTGGACCCATGACAGGAAGTGACCAGGAGATAATGAGTCCAATGGAATAGTCATTGTGGAGATGATCTGTGATCTTGGCCTTTCTAAATTAAAGTCTTTCCCAAGTCTCAGTTTGTCTGAGGCAATGTCCATTCAATGATTAAGAGCTAGGTAAGAATTGAGACAAAAAATGGCCTACTTCACAGGTAAGGGATGCTGAAATTATACTGAATGAAATTAACCCCACATCAGCTAGCCCTTGAGGTGGGTGCTGAGGTACTTTGCTTCTCCCTACCGCACCCCAATCTTTTAGATGCTCTAAGGTCATAGACCTCTGTACTATCCACATACTGCAGCTGGTAGAAAGTCAAGACTGGTACAAGATCCTTGAGGCCTCCCACCCAATATTCCAGCAGCTATTTTCCCCACTAGTTGATCTGAGATAACAGATTGCTCATGTAACAGATGTAGACTCAACTGGACTCAGGTAGAAAAAGATTCAACCTGAGGAGCTCCCCTAGTATATCTTTCCCTAGACTCTTACTGGTTACAAAGAATAACCTTCAGTAAATCTCAATAGGATTATTAACCTCTATTTGAATCTGTTTTTTGTGTTTTTCATAAATGACTTTATAAGAAACTAACTACTATGCGTCAGATGGAGAGAATTAGAGAGCAGACCTTCTAAAATCAATGAAAAAAACCTAAATAATCTTTAAAAATGATCTGGAGAAGCAAATAGCAAAGCATTCTAGTATCTTTGCCAAGAAAACAACAAATAGGGTCAAGAAGAGTTGGACACAACTGAAGTGACTGAGTAACAACTATATCCCTCAAAGTAATATGGCCTAACTATACATACAGGAAAAAAATGGATAAAGAATGTCTATTGTCAAGACTATGAAATGAAATTGAATAAACATCCTCTAAAGTGTCTCAATGAAAATACACACATATAGGCATAGGTATGTGCATGTTTATATGTCTATATCTGAATCATTAAATAGATAATTTTGGTCAGACACCTCAAGTAGTCCAAGATCCACATCCAGAAATAGATAAGAGTAGGAGAGTAGGCTGAATTACCTTTGGAGAATAATACAATTATTTTAATCTCCCAAGATTTTCCCTTAAACAAACATTCTCATTTTTTCCCAAAAAACATCAATACTCTTCCATTGCTGTTGAATGACTGTGAGTCATGGCACACTGTAGTTTTTAACCAAATGACATTGGAGAACCTCTTAAAGATCAACTAAGATGTAGGTGGTGGTCATGGAAAAGACTGTAACATGTAGAATAGGCATAAAAGATGTCTTTAACAACATGCATAATTGAGCAAATAAAATGGGCTGGTCACATGACAAGAAAGAAGAAAGCCATTGAGTAGACTTTGTGCCCCACTGGTATCATCACCACGTTATGAAAATGGACTCTATAAAAAGACTGTGAACAAGAGGTATAAAGAATAGACAGGCATGGATGATATGTGATTGAATTATTGATGGGTGTCAGGATGAATTGTAAAGAACTCAGTTCCAATACATTGTTTAATGGTTTATATAGATTTATTGAAATCTAAAAAGGACATATTCCCATCCATTCACCATTAAAAGTGCAACTTTGACAAACTGATGAATTGACTTCTGTCCTAGAAAACTTATTTTTATTATTTCAGTGGCAGAATATTATAATATTTGCATTCTCTTTACCAACAATTCGAGTGTGGCAATCACTGATTGGTAATTGTCCTTCATTCTCAAAGAGAAGCAAAATGACATCATTATGTTAGAGTCAAGTTACATTGTGTCTAACTGTATCTGGTCAGACCAGTTCCAGCTTGGAATACTTTACCACAAGTCAGACACAAATAGTCCAATTGAACATTTGGGGTGGATTTTCTAAAGTTGTGCATCTTGTATTTCTTTTGAGCCACTTCAGTTCTGATTTGTTCATAAAGCAATGCACCTTCTTTGATGAGGGCATGCCATATTGGGCAGTCCAATGCCAGTGTCACCCATGACACATAATCAATTCCAAAGTTCTTAAGAGAGACCTTGAGAGTGTCCTTGTACGGCTTCTTCTGACCACCATGTGAATGCTTGCCTTGTGTGAGTTCTCTATAAGATATCCTTTTAGGCAAGTGTGCATTAGCATTCAAACAACATGGCCAGCCCACTGGGGTTGTGCTCTCTGTAGTAGAGTTTGAATGCTTGGCATTTTAGTTCAAGAAATGACCTCAGTGTCTGGCACCTTGTCCTGTCAGGTGATCTTCAGAATCTTCTTAAGACAATTCAAATGGAAGCGATTCAGTTTCCTGGCAGATTTCACAAGCATACAACAATAAGGTCAGTACAACAGCTCTGCAGATCTTCAGTTTGGTAGTCAGTCTAATATTTCTTCTCACCCACACTTTCCTTTGGAGGCTTACAAACACTGAGATAGCTCTGGCAAAGCATGTGTCAACCTAATTATCAAAGTGTGCATCTCTGGAAAGTGTGCTACCAAGGTAAGTGAACTTAATCACAGTATTCAAAACTTCTCCATTTGATATAAGTGATGGTTCTTCATATGGATGGTGTGGTGGTGGCTGATGGAGACACTTGAGTTTTCTCAGTATTAATTTTTAGGCCAAAATTAGCACAAGCAGCAGAGAATCAATCCATGCTTTGTTGCATATTAGCTTCAAAGGCTGAGTTGAGTGCACAATCATCTGCAAAGAAAAAAAAATCACGCACTAACACTCCCTCCACTTTGTTCTTGGCTTGGAACCTTTTCAAGTTGAAGAATTTACCATCAGTATAGTAGTTGACCTTGATGCCATGTTCATCCTAATTGAAAGCATTTGACAACGTGGCTGACAACATCATGATACAAAGCATGGGAGTAAGCACACAGCCTTGTTTCACTCCGTTGGTGACCGGGAAGGTGCAAGAGCATCGTCCATTATCCAGAACCCAGGCAAGCATGCTGTCGTGAAACTGACATAATGTTAAAGAACTTCAGGTAACCACAGTTTGACGTAATTTTTCACAAGTCCTCCCTAACTACAGTATCAAAGGCCTTGGTCAGATCTTTAAATATTGTATCTAGATCTCTGTTCTGCACCTGACATTTCTTTTGGAGTTTTGGGGCAGCAAAAACCTTACTGACCATTTGTTAGCCCTTTCTGAAGTCACACTGGCTCTGAGGTAAATGACTATCTTCCAGGTGAAGGATGGACCTATTAAGTGTAGTCTTGAAAAGGCTGCTCCAGACACCCAGGGAGCTGCAGAATCCCACTGCAGCTTTTAGTAAGAAGACAACCTTACGGCCTAGGCCACCTGTGGGCAGGGTTGTGACTACATCACCCAGTATATATCCATACCTGCTGCTTCATCACTTGCCTGTCACCACAGGACTTTGAGATAGATAAAAATGCTAAAATGGTAAGGGTGATGTCTTTTGATTCCTACGCAAATTGGATTTAGGTGATGCAGAGTTGCACAAATTCATTGGTCTCACTCTCTCTTCCATAGTCATCACAATCCAGTGTCGGGATAGAAACAAGGCTAATGATGGCTTAATATGCCGTGGAGGACCTTGGTGTCTTTGATGTCTAACTAAGCTCTAAGTGCTCCGCAGCACCTGCTTCAGTTGTCTTGATGGCCTTGGGAGAAAAAACAAATAAACATGTTCTTATCTGCCCATCCCACCAGGACAGTCTTCATGTGCTTGGGGTAGACACCCCTTAACACACCAATGGGTTTGAGACCTCTCAGTTACCCTCGACCTGGTTTGGCTGATCTAAACACTTTACTGGGATGTGGCCGCTATGCATGCCACAGCTTCTTTACTTATTTATTTCTTTGTTTTTTAAGGCAATTTGGGTTAAGTGACTTGCCCAGGGTCTCACAACTACTAAGGATCAAATGTTTGGTCTAAGGTCAGATTCAAACTCAGGTCCTCCTGACTTCAAGGCCAGTGTTCTATCCACTGCATCACCTACCTGCCCCTGTGCTACAGCTTCTTAGAGCTACAGATGAGAGTTAGGTGGATCAGGTAGACACCAAAGGTGGGAAGCAGCCCTGAAAAGAGTTTGGCAACTTTCACATCAGAGGTACTAGTCTTCCCTGAACACACCTCAAACCCCTAAAACTTGGTAATCATAGCATAAATTCCCTTTCTTCAACCCCTTGAATGTATGTATAGCACCAGGATTGCTGAATTAAAGAATATAACCGATTTAGTGAGCATTCTCACAAAACTCCCACTTTTTTTCCCACATAATTCAGATGCAATAATAATAAATTTGTATACTATTCTTTCCAAATCATATCCACCATTAAGTATTTCAGCCCTTATTTTGAATTTTACTACAATAGTTCCTCTTGCACCTCTCTCAAGGTCAATGAAAGGGTTTTCTTCACTATGTTGCTGTAGCACTGAGGTAACAGCCACATGATGAAGAATACGTTGTTGTCATTGTTGTTGTTTTTAAATTACGGTAAATAAAATGTCTGTGATCCTAGACAGATCATTTAGCCAAGTTTGCCTCAGTTTCTCATTTGTAAAATGATCTATAGAAGGAAATGGCAAACCATGCCAATATCTTTGCCATGAAAATCCCAAATGGTGTCACAAAAAGTCAGACACCATTGAAATGACTGAACAGCAAATACAATGCCACTTCACTCACCTTTCTGTCTTTCCTTTAAAAGGTTTCTATATTAGGTGAAGAGGCATTTCCCTCTTTTTATTACAATTTGAATGACTATCTGTCACCCAGTATTCATCCAAGATGGTGAAGTTAAAGAATGAGCTGAGTTTACTTCATCATCTTCTTTTTTTTGGGGGGGGAAGAAACCATTAAAATCAACTACTCCTGTGCTGCTAAAATTAATTTGCACTAAAAATTAAATGCTCCAGTCCACACTGAATCTAGACTCCTTCAGCTGAATCCAGTTCCTATACAGCCAGAAGTTACACAAGTGCCTTTGGTTTTTCTGATTAGTGAAAGTTACACAACATCCCAGCCCACGTGCCAGCCTTCTGCTGGAAGGTGACCTCAGAAGGAACCCACTGACCAGATTCAGGCCACAATATCACTGACTGCTGAGCAGGCCCAAGCATTGTCACCCCTTCCTGTTGCCTCTCAGCCCCAGGTATTCCCAGCTGAATCAAGTAAACTTTTACACAGCAGCATCAATGTGAATGCAGCTCCATTCCAATCCATGCAAACAGTATTCAGCATGACTACCCCTGTTCCTCCTGTTAATGAGCCAGAAACTTTAAAGCAGCAGAATCAGTACCAGGCTAATTATAACCAGAGCTTTTCTAATCAGCTTCACCAAGTAGAACCAACAGAACTTCAGCAAAAGCAGCTTCAGGACATGGTTGGTACCTACCACGGTTCTCAGGGCCACTCACACCAGGTGGCAGGCAACCACTAGCAGCCTCCACAGCAGAACACTGGATTCCATGTAGTAGTCAGTATCACCACAGTCAAGAAGTGTCGCATGGAGGCTCTTGTGGCACTAGAGGCTTAATGAATGGATACAGGGGCCTTGCCAATGGATTTAGAGGAGGATGTGATGGGTACCACCCTTCATTTTCTCACATTCCAATTAATGGTTACACACAATCCTAGTTCAATGCTCCAAGAGACTACTCCAATTACCAGCAAGATGGATGTCAACAAAACTTCAAGAGAGGATCTAGACAGATTGGACTACAGGGAGCTCCTAGAGGTCACAAACGGCCCCCGAGACCCAACTGAGGTTGCCACCAATGAACACTCAGCAAGTGAATTAAACGGGTTCACAAGATTATGTTTAAAATACCAAAAACACACTAGCCAGTGTCCCATAATATGTTACCAGAAGAGTTATTACATATTTGTTCTCCCTTTCAAGAAACTCCTTGGTAAAAAGATTTTTCATCCCATAAAGAAAGGACTAGATTGTCAGCTTTATGTTACCAGGATATGGAAGGAAACAATCTTCAATCTTCATATTCTGTCCTAAGAGTCATCTTGAGCCTTGCACATAGTACTCAGAATCCCCACTCTTTCTTAGGAGCAAAGCAAAACACACACACTTTTGGGGTGATCAGATCTTTATGGTTATTTAAAGTGTCTTGGAAAAAAGCAAGATTGATTCATTTTTGGCATTGGATAAAGTTGGCAAATAAAAAAAATGATTAAAATACCCTACATTATCTACTGCAGAATCTTCCACCTTTTGTATTTTTAAGATAGTCACTCAAGGAGTACAAGCATAAGAAAATGGTGGGCAGAGGGAGGGGATGATGATGGTGTTAGCAAAACACAAGAAAAAACAAAATGAAAGAGATGCGTCTTTTTTTTTTACTTAATAGCTGTTAAATAGGAATAATTTTTGGTAGGAAAAAATATATATAGACACGATTTTTTTTCTTGCAACAGTCAAGTAACTGGGGATACTTTGAATCTGTCCAACATCTTCATGATACAATTGAAAGAATAGACCAATGGGGGGAAGTAACAGTCCAAAGAACATGCGTCTATTTAGCAGCAGAATCAAAGCTAGCACATGTTGCATATTTCCAATTTCTTCCATTATACCAACTTTCCCCTTATTACAGTTGATAATATTAAACTATTTTTTTCCTCAGGAGGGTTAACTAATATTAAATGGGCTGCTAAGTATTACAGGAGATAAAGTGCAGGATTTGGGTTTAGAAAACCTGAGTTTAAATCTGCCTCAGAAGTTGACTAGCTGTGACCCTAGGCAAGTCACTTAATATCTATGTGTCACAGTACCTTGATGTGAAAATGGAGATAATAATAGCATCTACCTGACAGGGTTGTTGTGAGGATATCAAGTTACATGTAAAGTATTTTGCAAAATTTAAGCACTATATAAATGCCATTATCTATTAATGTTTTAAAACCATTCAATTAACAGATTGAATTATTATTTTTCTTAATACTGGTTTAAACTAAAATGTCAATTGCTTGTTGATCTAAAATTATCCAAAATGTCCACCCCCTCCTCAAAAATAATTTTCAAATTTGCTTAATATTATATTTGAATACATGATCTTTCAACTTCTATATATTCTGCAATCAAAATAGAAGAGAACACTGATTATCTTTAAGAATATGCCTAATATTGAAACATAGAATTGAATGGTCAAGTTCATTTAGAGAGAAATTTGGAAAAGAACATAGGATGTATAGGAAAATTAACAAAATGAATATGAATGTCATATTATATGTCCCAAGCACTAGCACACCAGAGTTTGTGGCCATATTTGAGCAGGAACCCTCATCACAGTTCCAGGGCAGAAAAGAGTGCTTGTGATCACTCATGGAAAAGAGCATGGGCCAGGAGAGCAGTAAACACCTCTCCTCAGATCATAACACCTTGGAAAAACTGAAAACTTACAGTTCCCTAGAAGTATCTTTTAAAATAACTGCAGAAAACCCCTGAAGCTCAGGACAGTGAACCCTTGATCTTGGGAGCAGAGCCCTACTTTAACAAAGAGTTAAAGGTCAAGTAATGGGATGGGGATATTAGTAAACAACAGAAAAAAATTCTGACCATGGAAAGTTACTATGATGACAAGGATGATCAAAGTATACACACAAAAGATCATAACACAAAGTTAAAACTCCTATTTCCAAAGCCTTCAAGAAGAAAAAAAAATGTATGAATTCGTCTCAGGCCCTGGAAGAGCTCAAAAAGACTTTTTAAAATTAAGTAAGAGACATAGAGGAAAAATTAGGAAGAAAAATTAGTTTGATGTAAGAAAATCATGAAAAATGAGTCAAAAAAAACTTGGTAAAGAAGGCACACACATAGACTTATGATGAAAAATGTTATCCATCCCCTACAAAGAATTGATGGTGTCTGGATACAGATTGAAAGATACTTTTTAAATTTTATTTTTCTTGAGTTTTTTTTGGTGGGATCTATTTTTTTCACAACATGACTATTATGGAAATGTTTTGCAGTACTACACATACAGAACCTATATCCAATTGCTTGCCTTTTTATTGTGGAGTGGGAGTGGGGAGGGAGAAAAGGAGAGAATTTGTAGCTCAAAGTTTTAAAAAAAACAAATGTTAAAATTTGTTTTTATACATAACTGGGGAAAATAAAATACGAAATTAAAAAAAATAATACCATATGCAGTAAAAGAAAGAAACTAAGAAACTAAACAATATCAGTAGTGGTAGTAGTAGTGTTTTGTATTTTGTTATTTTGCCGGAATAATTATTTTTCAATAAACATAGTGGTAACTGATGTATACATATATGTCAACTTTGGTTTAAAATAACCATCTTTACAAATATTATCTCACTAGAATAACACAACAAATATTTGAGGTACAGAGTGAAAGTGTTCTTATTCCCATTTTAAAGATAAGGAAATTGATGCACAAAGAGGTTCAGTCACTTGCCTGAATTTAGAGTAAATGACTGAGCTAAGATTTGAACCCACATTTTCTGATTCCCCCAAATAACATATTCTTTCTACTGTACCACCTCTGGCTCCAGGAAATATATGAATGTACCTTGTTATGAAGGAAGTTTGTAGTTATTTCATCCTTCCTATCTTTTTTTCTCACATTAATGAAGGGCTCAGGGCCTCACCTAGAGTGAGATGTCATGGTGTAATTCAAATCTATTGTACAGTAACAACCATAACATGTAACTTTAACATAATATTCTAATTTTCATCCTTCTTTCAATGTAAATCTTCACTTTCCTGAGGGCAACATGCAAATACCTTTCCATTGCTACTTAAAACCGATATATAAGAGAATCTTAGATTGACTACTTTAGCATGGGGATATCAACTTTTATAATTCCCTCTCAGTTGGGTGCTACCCACATTTCCACATCTAAAAGGAGAAAAAAATACATAATTTCTTTGATCCATTCTTCTATCCTATTTCATCCCTTCCTCCAATCTATAAGCCTAATTTGAAAACTCATTTTCTAGCAAGTGAGTTTTCTTTTCTTTTTTCTTTTTTTTTTTCTGTAATTGGCCAGAGTTACTTCACCAAACTCTATTAAAATCAGAGAATTCAGAGATGGCATGGTAAAGTGGGAGAAATATTAGTTCCAGACTCTGAAGAATGAGTTTCCAATACTGGTTTTACAAGTTGCTGTCAATGTAAAAGTCCTTAAATTCTCTGGGCCTCAATTTACTTATTTGTATAAATTTGGAAGTTGCACTCAACTTGTAATGTTGTTTTCATCTCTAAGTCTGTGATACTATGACCTGGAAAGATCTTCCAATATTATGTGTTCCAAATTTCTTTTTTGACTTATAAGCAAACTGAGGCCCAAGAAGATAAATATTTTCCCCTCCCCCCCAATGCTAGCTAGGAACAGTTAGAACTATATCTTTTTTGGCTAGGAGTCTATCAGAACACACTGCCTCCCAATGATCAGTCTCACTTTGCCTGGGTAGAGCAGGGGAAAAAAGTCTAATGTCTTATTGATTTCCATCTTATAGCTTATGAAATAGATCCTAAAATGTTGTGATTTTTTACTGATCATAAGAGATACCAGGTGATGTCACAAAGACTTGGGCAAAATGATTAATCTTCCTTAGAGGTCAAGTTATGCTGGGAAAGACAGTGGGATTAGAGCAATTACTCATTTTGAAAAGTGTCAAGGGATACTAAGCTTCCTTCCAGAAAGCCAGGAGCAATGAAGAGACAGTTACTCCATTCAATATTTCATCTACTGACACCTGTAGCTGTCAATGACATTCCACAGTTACAGAGCAGAGAAATACCATAGGGAAGAAGCTAAAATATTACCTTTAAAAGTGAGATAAAAGATAAATATACCACTTGGTTAGAAAGTCTTACTTAGCAACTTTATGAGTCTATAATTTTATTAATGTTCCTTGTCATTGGGAGGTATTCCTTTTATCTATTTTTTGTCATTATGGTTAATAAATCAATCAATAACTAAGCATGGTTAGTAAGTTTCTATTATATTGCATGTACCATTATTTTAACTCACCTTTGGTTTTCTTTACAACCATATACATTTTGTTTTGCACTTTTAAAATCATTATTCAAATAAGAGTCCATAGGTCTTGTCAACCTGGCAAAGAGGGTCCATGGCACACAAAAAAAGATTAAGAAACACTCAGCAGAGCTGGAAGGGAAAGCAGGGACCATTGAGTTCAACTTGTTCATTTCACATATATGGAAAGTGAATCCCAAGGGGAGAAATAACTCACCCAAAGCTACATAGAGAGTTGCTATTAGCTGGGATTAGAACATTGTCCCTCTTACTGCAAAGTGCTTCTTCCATCCCTACTTCCTCATGCTCAAAACCTCTGTAGCTCAAAGTCTCACCTGACTTGTCAACAAAACATGATGAGGTGAGTACAGGAATTTTAGTGGAAAATGAAAATAAAATTTACATTTGGATTTAATGTCTTATTAAATTGTCATATTAAAAATCCAAATGACTATGGAGTCAAATTTGTTTCTAAATTCCCTTGCAATTTAATCACACTAGAATACACACATATATATGCATATACATATACATATATGAACATATATGTGTGTTTGTGTGTATAATAATAAAAATGATGATGATGATGATGATTACAACTTACATTTATATAGTGTTTATTATGTGCCAGGCACTGTGCTGAAGACTTTACAAATAAAATTTGTATTTATTATTTTGATCTAGTATTTGTTATTTCATTGTAACAATTTAATGAAATAGAACTTATAATGGAGTTCAGATATGATCGTAGAGTTAGAGCCACAAGGAACATTTTAGGTCATCTTTGGTACCCCTCTACAATGCTTTGGTTTTGGATTCAGGAAGACTTGAGTTCAAATACTGACTCATCAGCTGTATGAGACTGGGGAAGTCACTTCAAGTCAACAAGACAAAAAGGATAATCAAACCTTTCAATAAGATTCTGCCATTCCCAAAGTCTCCTTTCTAAACAGCCCTCTGGAATGCCATTCTTCTTAATGATGACTCCAGATTCATCTTTGACCCTAGTTCTTACTCTCTTTCATGGAATCTTTTGTAGCTACCCATCCTACTACCTACTGTGCCATCTTGCTCATCTCTCTCCAGTGGAACAGCTAAGGGCAATATTCCTGACCAATGACTAGACAATAAATGATATTCAGAAACTCTGCTGCCTAGTGGATAGAGTGGTAGACAGAAAGTCAAGAAGAACTGGATAAAATTCTGCTTCTGACATGTACTAGCTTATTCACCATAAGCAAGCCACTTAATATTGCTGTTTCTGTTTTCTCATCTATAAAATGAGTTAACAATAGTGGAACACCTTACCCTGTAAGGTTGTGTAATTCAAATTGTATTTTCAATCAGTGAGTTGAGAGACATTTACTAAGTGTCTACTATGTGTCAGTCATTGTGATAAGTTCATAGGTGTAGTAGTGGCCTTAAAAGATAATTGGGGTCCAAAAAGTCATAGAACTTGTGAAAGGCACCACATGAATATGGATTTTCATGCCTTTATCACTACCACTAGTAGTATGGATTTGATTATTATTCCTAGAGGGAAAACAGGAAGTAGAAAAGTAAGTATAGAGGTATAGGGCAAAGCATTGTATGGGCTGTAGATGTGCAAGTAGCAACATGCCTACACTGAGTAGGCCCTAAGTCTTGATGGCTGGCTGAAAAAAAATGTGAACCATGACCTAGGACCAGCTCCACACAGTGTTACTTACCTTATAGTTACAGTCACCACCTCACTCCTGGTGTATTCTAATGAATCCTTCCTTTGTTTCCCTGTAGTATGTGCATTGGCCATACCCTGATAAAACATTATCTCTATTATCCCTTTTATAAACACATGATCCTATCCTACTAGACTACCTAAAAGAATTAGTGGTTTCTCCAAATAGCCAGGATGTCATAATTTCCTTGGAATTAGTTTTCTCATCTGTGTAAAATGGAGAGACCAAAACTAGATGATCTTTAAGAACATTTTTAGTTCTAAAAAATTCTTATCTTTATAATCACCCACATCCATTTTGAAATACAACATGACAGTGTATAGAGGGATGGCATTAGAGTCAGAAAGACATGGGTTTTAGGTCTTATAGGTGATACATATTGATTGTATGGCCCTGGCCAAGTCATATAACTTCCAAGTGACACAGGGAATTCTTTAAGACTATAAAATACAAAAGAAGTGTTGATCTACATTCATGAAAGAAGCTTCCATAATGTGAGCTCCCCATAAAAATTCAATCATAGTTCTGACCCCTTCCTCCTTAAATTCCACAATTCATATGTTTCATAGATGGACAGATATTCAGGTGTCTGTGTGTGTGTGTGTGTGTGTATGTGTGTGTGTGTGTGTGTGTGTGTGTGAGAGAGAGAGAGAAAGAGAGAGAGAGAGAAAGAGAAAGAGAGAGAGGGAGAGAGACAGACAGACACACACACACAGAGAAACAGATTTAGAGTGATTGAGTTAGAGGGATAGAGACAAAAAAATATAAAACAAGTGAATGTGTATATATTTTTGGCCTGAGCTATGTCTATAATTTAATCTACCTAGAATATTACCAGTGAGCAAACTCCTCCTACCTATGCTGATGAGCAGTGTTGACATGCTTAAATAGCAATGGATTCTGTGACATATTGACTTAGAAAATCATATATTAACATTAATTATGTTGTGCTGTATTTTTATTTATTTTGCTAAACATTTCTTAATCACATTTTAATCTGGTTTGGGCAGATTAGGTGTTTCACCTGCCTGCTTGTTTAGGAGTTTGACACCTCCACTGATGAGTACTCTTTTGGAATTTCCAGGCTTAGAGAGTTGCCTACACATTTAGAAGTTGAGTGACTTATTCAAGGTCACATAGCTGGTAAATGTTAAAGGTAGGAATTGAACACAGGCCTTGTTGAAACTGAAGGCAACTCCATCCATTAGTTTTTCCTTCCTCCTCCTCCTTCTGCTGCTGCTGCTGCCTATATTTGTGCATTCTCAGGAACTTCTGAGAATAAGCAATTTATGTATTGAAGTAAATTGCCTCATTCTTTTGATCTCCTGTTTTGAGATTTATAATAAACATACATTACATGAAGTGTAAAAATTCCTAGCAATTGCGTAGTGGGGTTGTGAGAAATTAAACACAGGAGTCAGAGGGTGGCAAAGAAGTAAATATGTTTATGTAAAATAAGTGCAATGTCAGAATACTTTAGGAAGAAAACGACTCACATAAAACAACATGAGATTTATAATAATATGCTATATGGTATTTTCCTGTAGTTTTCTGCCCTGACACTCTACAAAGTTATAAAGCCAAAATATACTGTAAAATGATTATTTTATCCACCCCCAAATTGGGGCTATTTCTAGAGGAGCACACTGCAGAGAAAATACCTAAAAGCAATCTTGCCCAGTAGTTGTGAGCAATTATCCATTTGCCATGACAGAGAAAATTTGAAGCCAGGAAATTTTAACTCATGATAGCATATGATAACAGACCAGGTGAGTGACATATACCTACAGGAGAAATTGAAACAGGTGGAGGTAATTCAGGAGAAAATAGTGGGGGAAAAAAATCTGAGGAAGTAAATTATGGTTATCCTAATCTGTAAGGCAATGGTACTGGATTTTGTGATTTCTAAGGTTTCCACCAACTCTAAAATCTATGAGTAAGGAAGGAACTATGTTATTGTGAAACCAGTAGTAGATTTGGACCAGGGTCCAAGTTTAGATTATTTATAACTGGGTGTCCCTAGGCAAGGCATTTGCCTCACCAATACTCGCATATTTGGAATAATGTAGGAATTTTTTGTTTTGTCTTCTGTGGGAAAAGGATACTTACACTACATTCTTAAACTACTCACTTATCAGAGAACTACACTAATTATTTCCTCAAACTCTGTTGCCACTCAATATTCATAAATGTACAGTGTCTTTTGTAATATTTTGTCTAATATTGGTATTACTTTTAAAATATTTTTTTAATAATTAAAATAAATGGAAGAGAGCTTTCACCTAAATAATATACACATTAGGCTAACAGACCTAAAATTTTCTCAATCAACCATTCAAAAAAAGTATTAATTATTTACTATGTGTACAAAGCAGTGTTCTAGGTATTGGGGAAATATAAAGTTAGTCCCTACTCTCTTGAAAGTTATGACCTACTGAGGCAATAAGAAAACAAAACATGGCTTTAATGTACACCATTATCTGAATATGACATTAGAAATTTGTAAGAGAGAGGTGGAGCCAAGGTGGCAGAAAAAAGGCAGGGACTCACCTGAGCTCTCCTAAAACCTCCTCCAAACGCCTGCTCTAAAACAAGTTCAGTAGTGGCAGAACCCACAAAAGAATGGGAAGAAATAATTTTCCTGTGAAATACTACTTAGAAGGTTGGCAGTGTCAAGATATTAGGAGACATCTTGTTTTCCAGAACTAAGGCCCAGCAAGCAAGCTGTGCTCTGAGCTTTGCATAACAACAATCCTTTGCACCCGTCTTCTGGATTATCTCACTCTGGCAAAATGTGCTGCTTTGACCAGTACCAGGTGTTCACTGGGGGATTTGTGATGTTTATATTACTCAATAACTCTTAAGAGTTATTGGAGCTCCCCTATTTCCCAGGGGCTTCTGGCCTGGGAACCGGAGCTACAGCTGACATGCTTCTGTGGAAAGTGATCAATCACCTCTCTTGATACTCTGAACAATCCCTGTGACTGTAGCTGCTGAGTCAACAAAACTAGGTGCTGCACTCCTGTTCCACCATGCTAATTTTTATTCTGTACCCCGCTGAACAATCACAAGGCTCAATGTCCCTAAGGACTAGAGAACATCACAAGGCCAATGATTTTAATAACTTGGGGACTGTACCCACAGGACTAAAATGTCCTTATATTGTTCCAAATATGCCAACACATATAGGTCTGCTTTGGGAATTGTTTACTGAAGACCTAAGAATAACTATGTTGAGTCCCACCTTTTTGTAGTTTTCATGTTTAAAAGCCCTATCCTTCCACAAGCCACAAGTCTTCCTTCTCAGGAGGACTTGGGTTTGAAAACCTTGTTTTCTTCACTCTAAAATTAAGCTTTGTTTGATTCCTGACTCTCCTGTCTCTAGCTTGCTTTGTTCAGCTCTGGCCAACCACAGGTTAGAGCCCAGTTCTGGTCTGTTGACAGCAGGAAAGGTCTGTTGCAGTGAGGTGAGAATGGAGCTGAGTCTAGTCCAGGCCTTACCCATGGAGATCTAGCTTTCGTGAATTGGAAGCAGCAGATGCTTCTGGAGCTCTCAGCCTGCAAATGGTAAGGGGATCAAACAACTGATCAGAAGGAGATTACAGGGATCTCTTTGCTAGCAATGAGGTAGAACTCTGTTGCTTTGCCTATACTCAGATCTCAGTCCCAGTGCTGAATGGCAATCTGATGGTGAGGAGGAGCACTAGCATAGCAGAGCTTGTGGCAGCAGTGAAGGGAGCACCCTCCTCACAATTTCAGGACAGAAAAGAGTGCTTGTGGTTGCTCACAAACCAGAACACAGACAGAAGAGTAGTAAACACCTCTCCTTAAACATACCACCTTGAAAGAACTGAAAGCTTACAGTTCCCTTGAAGTATCTGTGAAAACAACTGCACAAAACCCCTAAAGCTTGGGACAGTGTGCCTCCATCCTGGAAGCAGAGCCTCACTTTAACAAAGAGTTAAAACTCAACACGAGGCTAGAAAAATGACCAGACAACAGAAAAACAAAACAACAAAAAAATAATAAAACACTTCTGACCATAGAAAGTTACTATGGTGACAAGGAAGGTCAAAATATACTCTGAGAAGAAGATAAAAAAATCAAAGCCCCTATATTCAAAGCCTCAAAAAAAAATGAATTGGTCTTAATCCATGGAAGAGCTCAAAGAGGAAAATCAAGTAGGAGAGGGAGAAGAAAAATGGGAAGAAAAATTATTTTGATGTAAGAAAATCATGAAAAAAGAGTCAGCAGCTGTAAAGGAGACACGCACACACACACACACACACACACACACACACACACACAAATACTGAAGAAAATAGTAATTTAAAAAACAGACAAAGTAAATTGATAAAATAGGTACAAAAAGCCAGTGAGGAGAAGAATGCCTTAAAAATAGAACTAGCCAAATAGAAAAAAAGGCACAAAAATTCACTGAAGGAAAAAAAAAGCCCTAAAATTTATAATTGGCAAAATGGAAAAGGAGGTACAAAAACTCAATAAAGAAAATAATACCTTAAAAATTAGAATTAAGCAAATGGAAGCTGATTACTTTATTTTATTTTTAATTTTTAAATTATTTTTATTTATTTATTTTTGCCTAGGCAATGGGGTTAAGTAACCTGCCCAGAGTCACACAGCTAGTAAGTGTCAAGTGTTTGGTCTGAGGCCAGATTTGAACTCTGGTCTTCCTGACTTCAGGGCCAGTGCTCTATCCACTGAGCCACCTAGCTGCTGCTGAAGCTAATTACTTTATAAGAAATCAAGAAACAATAAAACAACAACAAAAAAAGATAATATCAAATAGTTCATTAGAAAAACAACTGACCTGGAAAATAAATTCAGGAAAGATGGTTAAAAATTTATTGGACTACCTGAAAGTCATGATTAGAAAAATATCCTAATCATCTTTCAAAAACCTGTAGGAAAACTGCCATGATATTCTGGAACCAGAGGGCAAAATAGAAATTGAAAGAATCCATCAATCATCTCCTGAAAAAGAGCCTAATATGAAAACTTCCAGGAACATTATAGTCACATTCCAGAGATCCCAGGTGAAGGAGAAAATATTGCAAGCAGTCAGAAAGAAACAATTTAAGTGTTGTGGAACCACGGTCAGGATAACATAGGATTTAGTAGCTTCTACATTAAAGAACTGGAGGACTTGGGATATGATATTTGGGAGGGCAAAGGAGCTAGGAGTATAACCAAAAATCATCTATTCAGCAAAATTAAGTAAAGTCCTTTAGGGGAAAAATGGATATTCAATGAAAAAAGAGGGCTTTCAAGCATTTTTCATGAAAAGATCAGAGTTGAATAAAATTTTGACTTTCAAATACAAGATACAAGAGAAGCATAAAAAGGTAAACAGGAAAGGGAAATCATGAGGGACTTAATAAGGTTAAACTCTTTACATTCGTCCATGGGAAGATTACACTTGTAATTCATAAGAACTTTCTCATTATTAGGGCAGCTAGAAGGAATACACACACACACAGACACACACACACACACACACACACACACACACAGGCAAAAGGCACAGGTGTGAGCTGAATATAAAGGGATGAAATAAAATTGAGGAGTGAGAAAGAGAAATTCACTGAGAGAGGGGAAAGGGAAAGCTAGAATGGAATAAGTTATCTCACATAAAAGAGGCAAGAAAAAGCTTTTACAGTGGAGGGGAGGCTGGGAGAGGTGGTGGGGAATGCTTGAACCTTACTTACACTGATAGGAATTGACTCAAAGAGGGAATTGAACTACACACTCAATTTGATATAGAAATTTATCTTACCCTACATGAATATAGGAGGGAAAGGAGATAAGAGAAGGTGGGTGCTAACAAAAGGGAAGGCGGATCCAGTGAGGTGGTAGTCAGAAGCAAAATGCTTTTGAGGATGGACAGGGTGAAAAGACAGAATAGAATAAATGGGTGGGGTGGGGGAGATAGGATGGAGGGAAATACAGTTAGCAAAAATAAATGTGAAAAAAAATTGAAGGCAGGTTTCTCTGAAAAAGGCCTCATTTCTCAAATGTGTAGAGAACTAAGTCAAATTTATAAAAATGAGACCCATTCCCTAATTGAAAAATAATCAAAGGTAATTAAAAATTAGTTTTCAGATTAAGTAGTCAAAGCTATTTATAACTGTATGAAAAAATGAGCTAAATCATTATTGATTTGAGAAACATAAATTTAAAAATTCTGAGGTGCTACCTTGTGCCTACTGGATTGGCTAATAGGACAGAGGGGGGGAGTGACAAATGTTGGAGTTGTGGGGAAATTGAGCATAAGTGCATAGTTGGTGAAGTTGTGAACTGATTAGAACAAATTGGAACTGTGTCCAAGGGGCTGTGAAACTATGCATGACATTGACCTAAGTATACTACCACCATGTCTATATCCCAAAACAAATAGAAAACAAAAAGGAAAAAGGCCTATGTGTACAAAAATATTTACACCAGCTCTTTTCTGATAGAAGGACTTATTATGTAAAATGTTTTCCATCTCCAGAGAAAGAACTGATTGTGTCAGAATACAGATGGAAATAGACTTTTTTTTACTTTATTTTTCTTGAGAGTTTTGTTTTTTGGCCTTTGTTTTCTTTTACATTATGACTAATATGGAAATATATTTTGAATGACTACACATATATTACCTCTATCAAATTGCTTGCCTTCTCAGTGTGCGGGAGCAGGGGAGAGGGAGAGAGAGAATTTGGAACTCAAAATTTTTTTTTAAATGAATATTAAAATTTTTTACATGTAATTAGAGAAAAATAAAATACTAAATAAATACTTTTTTAAAAAGGAGAGAAAAGGAATTTATAAGAGAAAATTCTAATTCTAATAGGTGATGAAAACTATGCATTTAATTAGAAAAAAGATTCATGAAGAAAGAAAACTTTTCCAGAGCGAACAGAGGTAAAGGTGATGGGTGCTTGGATCTCTTACCTGTCTGATCTATCTTGGTCTCCTTTCAATAGTTTTCATAGGTAATCAGGACACTATCTGAAAGTCAAACATAATTTAATTCAGGAACTGAACACCAAAACTACTGCATGAAATCTAGGGGAACAGTGGCTGGAAATTTCTTATGCTGTGTTTTCTATGGCCTAGAAACACATTAAAAGTTGAATAAAAAATGTGCAATCTATCAATCTATGAGCAGTCATTAATATATTTGAATTGAATCCATAATTGCTCAATATCTTTAAGACATTTTTGTTTGCTTGTTTTTGGCTATTGGGAATTAGGAACTGGAAGAGGACACAGATTTGTAGTCTATTTTTCAACCTTACATGAAGAAATTATTTGAAAAGATTTATTGATGGTGAGCATGATGGAAATAAAGAAGGAAGGAGAAAGGAAAAATAGATAGAAAATGAGAGAGAGAAAAGAAGAAAGGGACAAAAGAAGGAAAGAAGGAAGGAATGAAGGTAGGGAGGAAGTAAATGTGGAAAGGAGGGAAAGAATTGACTGTCTTGAAAGAATTAATTAAAAATCTGTGAAGCATTTTTGAGTGTATTGTCTAAAGTCAACTGATTAGATGCTTAAAACATAAGTTAAAATGCAAATTAATATTAAGAATAAAATAGTTGAGAAGACCTTGCTTACAAAGATAAGTGCACTAACATGACTCTATTTTTTAAAAAAAAAATATTGAAACAAAGATGGTAAGAGTATTAAAGCAAAGCCAGTACTTCTGTTTATTTTTTTGTTTGTTCTTTGGAGTGTGTGTGTGTGTGTGTGTGTGTGTGTGTATGTGTGTGTTATTCATTATTTTTATATGGTCCTGTGATTTCATTGATGTAAGGACTTTCTTGTTAGCTGTGTAAGCCTACCTCTACTAATGATGAACAACTAGTAGTAGGTAATTACTAGTGCTAGAGAATTGCCTATGTACACTAGGAGGTAGAATGATTTGCCCAAAGTCATTCAGTCAAAATGTACCTAATATTTGAGGTCAAATCTTCCTTTTTTTTTGGCAAACTCAGTATCTACTATTCCACACTGTCTCCTCTTTATTTGTGAGAGAGGTTTAGATGATACAAGTAGCTGCCACAACATGGATACCACAAAATCTCAGAAACTGCCTGCTTTTTCAGGAGAATGATTCCATGATGGAGTACATATCACCCAAGCACCAAGAAGCAACTATCCAGTGCTACTGTGTGCTTGGCATTTGGCTGCAGCTCTGGCAACCCAAAAAAGTGAAAACAATCCCCAACATCCTAAAAGAGAGCCAACATACAAACAATTATGTACGTGCAATGCATGGAGAGAGTAAAAGGCATGGAACTATGATTCAGAAGCAATGCCCTGGAAGTAGGAGGGATTGAGAAAGTCAGGCCCTTTGAACAAGGTGGGATTGGAACTGATGACTGAAGCAAACCAGAGAAGCCTAGAGGCCAAGGAAGGAAGCATAACATTCTAGGCACAGGACACAATCATTGAAAAATAATATGGATTGCCCCCTTTTAAGGAACAGCAAGAAAATCAATGTTACTGGATCACAGGGAGTAAAATGTGAAAAGTCTGGGAAGGTAGAAATGGGCCAGTCAGTGAAAGGATTGGAGAGCCTTTTGGATGATTTTATATTTCAGCCTGCAGATAATAGAGAACCACTGGTATTTACCAAGAAGGGGAAATGAAATGGCAAGACATGTACTTTAGAAGGATCATATTGGAAGCTGAATGGAGGATGGCATACCAGCTCATGTGCAAAACTTGATGGTGGATATTAGAATACTATAGAGATTATCACTTCCTAAAATAGCAAATGGCAATAGAAGAGGAAAGGAACCTGTTCAGTGTTGTCCATGAGACTAAAATCTTATAAGAACATTGAATCATGAAACAGTAAGGAGGAGGAGAGCAGTCATGAAATGAACAAAATCAAAAATCCAGATGCAATTAACCATTCTATTTTTATCAGCAATGACAAAGGAACTTCCACACTTGCATTCCACAAACTCCATATATGATATACTATCAAAGGATGTGTAAATATTGTGTAAGACATTGGAGTTTAAAAAAAATATGTGGAACTGACCAAAAATCCCTATAGCAATGACATTCTTTGAAGGTACCAGTTTTCAGGTCATTTCAAAATAGAGAAGAACCAAGTAAACAACGAGAAGAATATTGTAAAGTATGCCCATTTAATCTCATGTCGGCATAAGGACGTATTTCTATTCTACTTTGTTTTGTTGATTAATTGGTATAAGACAGGCATGGGGAACCTGTGGCCTCGAGGTTTCATGTGGCCCCCTATGTCTTCAACTGTGGATCTTTGACTGAATCCAGATTTCACAGAACAAATCCCTTTAACAAAAGGCTGTGTTCTGTAAAACTTGGACTCAGTCAAAAGGCTGCACCCAAGGACCTAGAAGGCCACATGTGTCCTCAAGGCCTCAGGTTCCCCACCCCTGGTATACTCTCTGGATAGAACCAATGAGATGAGGTATTTCCCTCTCTTGGAAACTGAGACAAAATAAGAAGTGGTCTATGAAATACTCTTGCTTTGTGTTCTTCTTCACACTACTTTCCTGGCACTGAGGCCACATCTTTTGTCTCTGAAAGCCTTCACAAACAAGAAACATTTGGCTGAATTCTCATTATCGTAATTTATTTACTTTGTATTTTCTATTTTAAGTTAATGCTCTTTTTCATTATTTTGATGTTATTTGTTTATGTTTTCCTGGTGATCAATGGTTGCAGATGACCCAAAAGGGAATGGAAAGAAGCTGAAGCAAGTTGTATCATGGTTTCTTGGTATAAAATGGCATACAAATGCTATCAGTTATGTTTATGACTGGAAAAGGAGTCAGCTGGTCATTAGTGAAGAGTAATTGATGACAAATGAGGAAATAAAAAATAACATCCATATATTTATGAAGTATGAAAGAAATCTGGAGAAAGCCCCAAGGACCTTGGATTTCTCCTCTACAGAAGAATTCATGGAGAGGCATGGCCAAGGATTTCATGCAATGATAAAGCTTGGACAACTTGCAGGCAGCCCTGCAGCAGGCAGTATAGGACATCAGGTTAGAAGGACCTTAGAAATCATCTCCTGCAACACTTCTTTGACAGATATTAAGACTGAAGTTTAGACAGGTTGAATGATTGACCCAAACTCCTACCACTAATTAATGGGAGAACAAAAAAAGAAAAAGAAAAGAAAAGAAACCAACTCCCCTGAATCCACATCCAGAATTATTTCCCTTATTTTCATTCTGCCTTACAGAAAATACTCATGCTTAGGGGAAATATGCATGATATTACACTAGGAAAGCCAAAGTAGTTTGAATTATTATTTTTGTTTGTCTCTCGGTTAAGATCCTGATTATCTTACATGATTGTCTAGTAGTTGGAACTTAAGGATAGATATGAGAAAACCCATAAAGAGCAGTTGTTTTTTTAAGGGAAATATTGGTCATCCTATTCTATTGGTTACTTAGTTCAGCTTCTCATTTAATGCTTGCCAGCTTTTTAATTCCCTCAGATTCGTGACAATTGAGAAATTCTGAGGCAAATAGTATTTTGTCAAAACAAAGAAAGAGCTAGAGGAAATTTGGGAAAGCTCCCCTAGGATATGTACCTGGATAAAGGTTAATCAATAATGAGACTGTTGGGTGGAAAAATGGTTATGTGAGCATGTGGAGAGTTGACATTTGAGAGTCCAGCCTAAGATTCAGCAGCTCTCAATGATGTCATTACTTTGACCTCTGCTCATTGATTCTCTGTTTTATGTGTCAAAGTCCAACCTAATTTAGGTTTTGATAATTTTTTTTTGTTTTTCAGTCATTCAGTCACATCAAACTCTTAGTGACTCAGTGGACCATACTGTCCATGGGGTTTTCTTAGGGAAGAGGCTGGAGTAGTTTGCCATTTCCTTCTCCAGTGGATTAAGGCAAACAGAGATTTAATGAATTGTCCATTTATATAACTAGTCAGTGTCTGAGATCAGATTTAACTTCCTGATTCCAGGCCCAGTACTCTAGTCACTAATCTTCCCAGCTGCCTCCATTTGATAACTATTCTATTCTATTGTATCATATCATAAAGTATCTTATCTTATCGTATTGTGTTGTGTCATATCATGTGATATCATATTCACCACAACAACATAGTCATTGTGATGAGGTAGAAGTGTGTATGTGTTAAAGGAAGAGCAATATTAATCATCAAAACATACAAGCTTATCATGTACTACAATAAAGAAAAGCAGGTTGAAATTTATTTGGTAAGATAACAGGCTTAAGTAGAAAGTGTACTCTACTGTCTATAAAGCTAGTTACAATGCATTTTAGCCTGAAGATGCCCAAGTCTGGGACAGCTAGGTGGTGCAGTGGATAAAGCACCAGCCCTGAAGTCGGGGGACCCGAGTTCAAATCTGGCCTCAGACCAAACACTTGACACTTGCTAGCTAAAAAATAAAATAAAACAAAAATAAATGAATAAAAACATGCCCAAATCTAATTGCTTAGAAAAACAAAAAAAACAATGATGTAATGTCAAGATAGATATTCATTTTCCTACAGATCATTATGAAACTAAAGAGGTTTTGTATATCAGATTTGTATCTATGGGTTCTAAACTACAATATTGTACTAATGGGGGCTCCAGGAATAGCTAAGGGTGCATTAATATGGAAATAGCTGAAGGTATCAATGCTTCCAAATAGTAGTTCCAACTTGAATAATTTACCAAAGACATTAATACAGTCACATCTAAAAACCATATTCTGTTTGACCTTTAATAAATATCTATTGACTGGGTGATTGACTTCAAATTTGCATTTTTTTCCTGCATTTTGAGTGATGTTCCATATCTCTGCTTTTTTTGTGGTGAACATTAAGAATAGTATCACATTTATTTGGCACCTGCTGTGTGCTAAGCATTTTGAAAGGTAGCTGGAGAGATGCAGACGTTAGCTAAGACAGTTTCTGAGCTTCAGATTTGTAATACTTGTCTGAGCCTAGGCAAGTTCACTTAACTTAACTGAACCTCAAGTTCCTCATCTCCAAAATGGAGATTATTATATTCTCATTATTATATATAATAACACCTACCTCACAATATAATGAAGAAAGAAATTTTGCTTTACACATATTAAAGCACTATATCAATATTACTATTCTTATTAATATTATATCTAGCTTATGAACATTACATTATGTATACACGTATGTGTGTGTGAGTGTGTGTGTATTTAATTTGTGGTCATCATAGATATTCTACTCCGATGTCTTATTACGTCTTAGAGGTTGCCTGAGATTTACAAAAGTAATAGAATCTATTCAGTTCAGTATCTCTGCCATGTCCTCCATTGTAGAAAGCTTTTGAGTATGGTACTTATGACAAACGGCTACTGATTGCTGCAGATCATCCTGCGTAAGTGTAGAAAGCCTTATCACCAGATGGCTAGAAACAATGTGAGGAATGCTTTGCACAAGGTTAACCCATGTAACTAAGAGAAAAAAAAAAAGAGTTCATGACTTTCTTTTGCTTATTTTATGACAGTCATTGAAAAAGAGGCAGGTGCTCATAATTAGTTTTTGGTCATCTAAAACATTGATTTAACTGCTTAAAATACAGATACAGCATAAGATATATGTAATATGTAATTAATGTAATACAGTATGATATGAATGAATACAAACTTAACCAATAGCCAATAAATAGATACAGTAACAAAGGAGATGATCCATATCAGTCTTACTTTCATTCTGTAAATATAAAAGAAGTATGACTGGAAAAATGAGGTACATGAGTCATAGAGCAAGGTTGGGGTAGAGGGATGAGAAAAGAGTGAAAGCTAACAGATGGATAACCCACATGCTCAGTTAGTAAACAAATACCTTCAAGATATTTATAGGAAGGCCCTAAGCATGTTGGATGAAATACCTGTGGAGAATGTAGAATAGGACATGGGCAAGGGCAAGATTTGACGACAAAGGTTGGATCGAATCTTAATACCACTGAGATCACACCGCTCTTGCCTGAAGAACTTCAGATCATTTATTCACATATACTCTAAAGGAGAAAAGGGGAAGGGAACACATATTTGTCTGGCACCCACTATGTCTCAGGCACTATGCTGAGTGATTTTTATTTTTTACAAATATTTTCTCATTTGATCACAATAGCCACAGGTTACTATTTTGAGAAGCAAAAATGCAGAAAGAAAAGAAACTAAAATTTTAAACTGTCTTTTACTCATCTGATTTTGTTGAATCTTGAAAAGTTAACCTTTTCAACATAGTGATATTCACATATAATAAGCAGCATACAAGTCTTGGCATTAGGGTAATGATCAGGGCCTTAACACTGAAGTTTTGTTAATAAAAAGCCCAGATCTTGACATGACATTGACACAGTCACAGATGCACCTTAATCAGATGTAGAGCATTATGTAGTAAGGGAGAATAATTACCATTCTGTGTTCTTGATAATCTTAACTTAAAAGTATCTCTGGTAGCTATTTATCATTCGTACTTTATTTTCATTCATTTTGGGAAATGTTAAAGCATATTGTGAAAGCACAAACTCTGTAATTTAGTTGTGAGCACTGCTGCAAAAGGTAATTAAGCGTCTATAAAAAAGGAAAGAAAAAATGATATAAAACAAGTCCTACAGCTAGGGGAATACTATTTTGAAAAATCAATTATTCTCTGAAACACAGGAAGCTGCTTTTCAGAAATTACAACAAAGGGAAGTGCTGGTAACCATCCTACTGTATCTACATTTCTCAAAATAGTACAAGCATTTTCACAGAGAAAGCCAAGTCATTCATTATAAAATACCCCCAAGACATAGATTTTCTCCAAGTGAGCTTCACATTCCTCCTTTCCAAAAGAAAATCAATTTCAGAAGCAGGGAGAAATGCTTAGCAACAGAAGTACAGTGACTTTAAGAGTATGTACTGACTAGGGTATTTATGAATATACGGATATTTGGATACCACTTAGAGGTATAATTTAAATACTTAAGGAGATATTTTCACTAAACATTTAAGGATCTATCATTGTAAGAAAACTTTTAAGGAGCCTTCATTTTACCGAATCAACTTGTATTATGGAAAGTAAAATATACCAGATAGCTATGTTGAAATGAATTAATCATCATCCAGTTGCTGCAATGGTGGAGGAAAACACTATTAGTATAGCTATTTTTAAAAATTTAGCAGGAACACTTCCTTACATAATTTCATGTTCATATGACTTTTCTAAACTTATGTTGTGTTAATCACAATAGCGAAGTTGGAAAATGAAGAAATTGATCGAACTTTGCTACATACTCTTATTGGTTCTGTTACTTAAGTTGGGTCACTTTAATGACTCTCAGTCTCAGTTTGTGTATAACAACATCATTCACGTTTGTTGTAAAGAATTAATGGGATAACACAACTGCTTTTCTTTCTTTTCTTTTCTTTTCTTTTCTTTTCTTTTCTTTTCTTTTCTTTTCTTTTCTTTTCTTTTCTTTTCTTTTTTCTTCCCTTTCAACTGGACCTGTGATTTCAATGAATCATATGATTCATTCATATTTTGATTTCATTCGTAGAGGGAATGCCCAGTGATGGTACTTCCTCTACAAATTCAGGTTGCTATTTCTTCTGTAAATTTTAGTCTTAAAGTATTTCCTGGGACAATGGAAGGTTAAGTGACTTGATCAGGGTTACATATTGAGTATATGTCTGATATAGGATTGAACCTATGTTTTACTTTCCTTATGACTTGACTCTATTATTCTGTGTTGTCTTTTTTGACTGGCTCCACTTCTGTCAGCTTCCTCTCCCCTCTGATTGGAGGGCTGGAGGGCAGAGTACCATGCTCCTCCCAATGACTTTATTTGTAGAGGGCAGAAACTGGCCCTCAGATCACTCCATTTTGCATGGACTGCCCTTCTTGGCTTCAACTTCATGGACAGGATATTCTGTCCCCCTTCTTTATCTTCCTCAGCTTTCCTGTTTCTTTTTGTATGTTGTCTTCTCTTTTAGGTTGTAAGTTCATTGAAAGCAGGGACTGTCTGTATCCCCAGTTCTTTGAACAGTGCCTGACACATTGAAAATGCTTAATAAATATTTATCGGATATTGGAAACTTTAAGTACTGCGAATTTTTTTAAATTTTGTTTTTAAGGCAATTGGGGTTAAGTGACTTGCCCAGGGTCACACAGCTAGTAAGTGTCAGGATTTGAACTCAGATATTCCTGACTTTAGGGCCAGTGCTCTATCCACTATGCCACCTCGCTGCCCCCAAAGTACTGTTTAAAAGTGAATTACTACTGCTACTATTACTACTACTACCAGCACCACCAGCACCACTACTATTTACTGTGATGAAGACTGTTGCTTTTGTTGTTTCTGTCGTTGTTGTTGTTTCTTGCCCAGTGTTGCCAGTGACTATGGAATATTTATCTATTGCTGATGATTACAAAAAATAGCTTTACTATAAGTATTTATCAAATTTATTTTATATAACTGTAAAATACATGAATATTTAATGCCATCAGATCAGAACTGCGACAAGAAACTATTTTCACTTTAGCAAAGTAGGGATGAAGGGGTAAATTAGAGGGAAAGAAGAGGGGAAAGGAGATCTGACCTAGCATGTGGTTTCTGAAGTCTTCCTGAGGTTAACAAGAACGTCCTTGTTAATATTAAGTTGTTATGATGATATAGTACTGACTTCTGTTGGGGAAAAGGAATATAGGAATTCTCAGGAGTCAAGGACCAGATATGACTGCAGTTGCTGTGTGGGGACATGCAAGAGGACTTCACACACGGGATACAGATTTGAGACAGCCTCCTAGGATCTTGATGAAAATGCCTTCTAAATTTCCACATCTTTTGGCAAGGCCCAGATTTTCTGACCTTCATCACAGATCTACAAAAGAATAGGAGATTATGTTAGCTGATGGGTTAAGTAAAGGGCAATACAAATTTTTAAGTCCATCATCAAATATCAATAATTAATCAAGAAACTTCTCTTTAATATTGCTCATCTGAAAATTTTCTAGAATAATATCCTTTAAAGTTCAAATAAAGCAATACCTCCCACATAAAGGCTTTCTTTATCCCTCCCCCATAATCTTGTTCTCTCATCCCAAAATCACCTTTGTGTTTATTTTGTTACTATTTAAATATGTTTATATTGTCTATTCACAGATAGGTTGTAAGTTTTATGGAAGATTTTCTTTCTTTCTTTCTTTCTTTCTTTCTTTCTTTCTTTCTTTCTTTCTTTCTTGTTTTAAATTCATTCCTTTGTACTCCATGTTCCTAGCATAGTATATGTTTTAAAAAAAGGGAAAACAAATGAATGTTACTTGATTGATTGAACTCTAATTATGCAGAAGCACATGCTTATATGAAGATAGTGAATTTACATGGTCTTATTAGGATTCCAAGTTCAGCCTTGAGAGGTTAATGTCATGTAAAGGTTAAAGAAAGAGACAAAAACTAATGGAAAGGAGGGAGGGGAGGAGGAAGGGAAGGGGAGGGAGAGAGAGAGAGAGAGAGAGAGAGAGAGAGAGAGAGAGAGAGAGAGAGAGAGACAGAGAGAGAAAGAGAGCTGTAGAGTTATAGAAGAGTGAAATAATGAGGGAGGCTCAACCAGTAGAAGAGGCTATGATACAAAGCCTAAGAAAACGCCTGACAACTGCAAAATCAGAGAAAGAATAGAGAAACCAAGATAGGCCTTGTTACTTCATATAGACTGGTAAAGAGAGAGGAAGAGAAAACAAAATTACTCTCTCCAGATGAACTTCAGTCTTCTTATTCATTAAATGAAAGTTGTTCAAGCAGATGTCCATTCAATTTCCTTTCATTTCCAAGTCCACAAATCTTTTATGATGATGATGAAGTCCATATTTCCCATTCATATAACATGTGGAAATTGATAAAGCCATTTAGTCATCATGTAGTAAGTAGGTCATTGGTAAAGAAATCTAATTAATTTTTTTTTCCTTTTGCTATCTTCCAAAAGTCTCCTCGTTATACATATGTATGTGGTATCATAGCATATATTTAGTATTATAGTATTTTTTGTGTATGTATACTATACACACACACACACACACACACACACACACATATATACATACATATATACCATATGTATGTAGGTATGTATGTAAGTATGAATGCTGCATCCAGCTTTTGAGATCTCTCTGAAGCCTTTGGAAGAGAAAATAGTTATTCCCAATACTCCAAAATTCATTTAATTTGGGGAATCCTTACTGAAATCCAAACACAACACAGGAGAATGTGCTCTATAAACTTCAGGATGATGTCTTTGAATGATAATGAAAAAAACGGAATCTGAGTAATAAAAGATCTTAGGAACCACCTACTAGAGCCCAAATTTGAAGGAAAAAATAAAACTCTTTGATATACTATATCAATGGTCCCACAACCCTAAATTATAGACTCTCAATAATGGAGGAGGCAATGACATATAGAGCTGTGAATTTTCCTTTTGTTAATTCCAATGTTAAAAAATACAGTTTTTTTCTGACATCAAGCCTGTGTTTGTATATATGTATGTATGAGTATGTGTGTATATATGCATGTGTATGTTAATAGCATCTAACCATTTGTGTTAGATCTTCCGTTTCAGCCTAAACAGAAATATTGTTACCTTTTCCAGGTGACAATCTTTCATATAATATTAAAAGTGATATTATTCTGGCTCTATGTGATCTCTTCTCTGAGGCAAAAATACAAAAATCTTTTGACTGATCCTCAAATGACGTGATTGTACATCCCTTCATCATCCTGATTTCTTTCCTCTGAATGCCCTCAAACAAATCACTCTACTTACCCAAACATGGCATCAAAATGTGAACACCATGATTCAGATATGGCCTAACCAGAGAAGAGCACCCCAGATTACTCCTTTGACCTGGAAAATGAATCTTAATGTAAACTGAATTGTATTGAAAATATTCTCTCTCAGAGTGATCATTATGGTGAGGCCTACAGAGAGAAAACCTCAGTAATCTGTAGACTGTCAAGCAAGATTACAATAGTGCTAAGATTTAAGCAAAAAGTAAAATAAAATGAAATAAAAGCTACAGGCTTCTAATAATGCAATGCGAAGTGTCTAAAATTGTTGTTTTCTAGATGTCTCCTTTCCCAAATAAACACTTTGTTTTTTCTCAGAGTAAAGCCACGTCTTTATTTTTGTACCTGTTAATTATGTTGATTTATCATCAGTTTTCTGGATGTCCCTACCAATCATAAGAAAATTATTTTTAACTCGTATTTCAGCTTGTAAAGCAATATTAAACCTGAAAAAAAAACTTACAAAGTTTTAAACATTAAAACAAAAAACAGGTTTGACGTATCATTTGTAAGCCTTTGCCTATTTGGCTGATATAAAATGAAGGTAAGCCATTTCATGTCCTTCACTTGTACTGTCATTACTATGTGAGTGACAAAGACTGTTGAATAAGAACCCATAGAAGCTGACCTGGTCTCCATTCCTCGGCCAATGAATTGCATGAGGATGGACAGACTTGTCACTTCTAGCCTCAGATTGTTTTGTCAATCTCTTAAACTCTCCTCTCTAGAGATTCCTAAACTTTCTTTAAGGACTTTTTGTTGTTATGCAAAACAATTTAACTTGTGAAACTGTGAGATGCCTAACCCCTCCTACCTGCAGCCCAGTCATTCTCTCTAGTTAAGTAAGTACTCTATATATACCCTGTGCCCAGTCCCCTCCTGGATACCTCAGTAGTTGCTGTCTGGCACGCCATGCTGCAACTCACTTGCCACATTAAAGACCTCAGTTTTGTTGTACTGACTTTTCATTTAAATTCAAGTTGGCATGAACAATAAATAGGATGATTGCAATGGTGTCTTGGTAGTGATCATTTCTGACCGAGACATAGAGTCAATGTCAATATCTAGTGAGGCTTGATATTGGGAGAGAGTGTGAGATAGAAGAAAAAGTCCTGGAATAACTTGGGAGGTCTGCCACTGACAGAAGTGTGGCCTAAGACAAAACACTTGATTTCTCTGTTATGTGGCTTCCTCCTCTCTACCAGAATAGTTAGACTAGATGAAGTCTATATATTCACAAATTACACGAAATAGACAAGACCTCTTATTCTGTCTCTGGTTATAAGTATCTCTTTCCAGTACTTTTAGGGTAAAAAAATGGAATTTGAGATTTGTAAGAAATAGCATATTCTTGTTGAATGGGAATTCCCCATCCTAGAATATTCATATACACACTCACTTTCTATGGCCATTTCTTTTGTTTAATTGTCTTCAGGTTCTCTACATGACTGAAAAATAATATGTAAGTGCTAGAGACAAGCTTGTCCTCATGACAGACACCAGAGCTCCAACTAGTAGCATTTAGTGTGAGCCATATGAAACTTTCCCCAAGATCAGCCATGGAAAGGATAATGTGGGCATAGGTCTCCAGTAAACCAGTCTGGGTAGAGATCCAAAACCAGTCTTTAGGGAAAGAATTCCTAGGACACTCTGTAGTTGCTCAAATAGAGGTTTCCACTGGGACAGAGTAGGCTGGAGGGTTCATTGTTTAATGATTCTTGCTAAATTTTCACTTTTGATATTGATGGGGTGAAAGTACCTGGACTCCTGAAAAGAAAAGACCATGTCTTTGAAAACCTTATTGTCCCTGAATTTTCCCACACATTTCAGTAGCCCAGATCACTGCAATCCCCCTAGAGCCATCTGGCCCATCCCAACCCATCTAGATAGTTAACAGTCCTTTCACAGTGTCTCTTGACCCACCCCAGACCACTTAACTCATTTCATTGTCATACCTGGCCACCCCAGGCTATTTGACACTCCTTAATCCCATCTAGATCTTTCCACTTTCTAAATTGCAGATTCTCCCAGAATCCTGGCTGCACTGTTGTTGCTACAACAAACCTTGTTACTTTGTCCAAAAGAAGACTTAGGTGCATGTATTCATTTTAGGCAGATGCCACCCTATACCCTTACTTTTTGGGATTCCCAGCACTCCAAACCACATAAATTTCATTTATGATTTCTTAAGTCTGAATTTTGAACCTTAAATTCTTAAAAAAAAGGCTTAAAATAATCTCTTGTTCTGTTTTGTTTTGCTAAGCTAAAGAATTGTCATGTTGAAAGCCTAGATCTTTCTACTGACAACCAACATAGGACAGGTGAGTCCATTTTCAGAAATGCATCTGCCACCAAAACTTCCTTTTCTTTTTTTTATTAATTTCTTTTGATTTATTAACAATTACTTCCATAAACTTTTGCATTTTAAATTTTTCTCCCCCTCCCTTCCCACCTCCCTACCCAAGACAGCATGCCATCTGATACAGACTATACACATACATTCCTATTAAATGTATTTTCACATTAGTGATGTTGTAAAGAAGAATTAGAACCAATAGAAGAAACCACAAGAAGAACAAACAAAATGAAAGAGAAAAAAAAAAGAGAAAATAGTATGCTTTGATCTGCATTCAAATTCCATAGTTCTTTCTATGTGGATAGCATTTTCCATCATGAGACCTTTGGAGATGTCTTATATCCTTGCACTGATGAGAAAGACTAAGTCTATCAAAGTTAGTCATCACACAACATGGCTGTTACTGTATATAACATTCTCCTGACTCTTCTCACTTCACTCAGCATCAGTCCATATGAGTCTTCTCAGGTTTTTCTGAAGTCCACTTGCTCATCATTTCTTATAACACAACTTGTCCAGCCATTCCCCAAATGATGGGCATCCCCTCAATTTCCAATTCTTTGCCACCACAAAAAGAGCTGCTATAAATATTTTTCTACATATGGGTCCTTTCCCATTTGTATGATCTCTTTGGGATATAGCACTAGAAGCTCTATTGCTGGGTCAAAGAGTATGCACATTTTTATAGCCCTTTGGGCATAGTTCCAAATTACTCTCCAAAATGGCTGGATCTTTTCACAACCCTACCAACAATGTAGTAGTGTTCCAATTTTCCCACATCTCCGACATTCATCATTTTCTTGTTTTATCATGCAAAACTTCCATTTCAAGCAAACTTTTCTTATGTCACCCACTAGCCAATACCTGGGAAGAATAGTCTTTTTTTTTAATTTATGAAATAACACAAACATTTCCATAATGTAGTAGAATTAAAAAAATTTACATGAAACTACAAGTCTATTATGTACAACTTGCTTGCTACTCCTTTTAAATATATAACAAATATATATATATATATATACGTGTGTGGTTTTAAAGGACCCAAATGATTCTCTAGAGGCAAAGGGGGTGGCACAAGGGATGAAGCACTAGGTTTGAAATTGAGAAGATTCATTTTCCTGAGTTTAAATCTGGCCTCAGACACTTAACTAGTTGCATGACCCTGTTCAAGTCACTTAATCCTTTGTGCTGTAGTTTTCTTATCTGTAAAATGAGCTGGAACAGGAAATGGTCAACCACTCCAATATCTTAGCCAAGAAAACTCAAAATGAGATCTCAAATGATCAGAGTAGATTGAAAAATAAATACACCATAACGATTTTATGGACCAGCACATTGTGTTTCATATGGATTCACTTGGCTCAACTGCCTTTAAACCCAAGTTACTCTGGCTTTCAAAGAATGGCTAATGATTGCCCCAAGCCCAAGCCTTTATGGCTCATTGTGAAGGCTCTGATAGCTTAGAACTAGTATAAATAGCAATTATTTTCTGTTCAGTCCAGAAACTGGAAAGTCTTCCCCTACCAGATTGATATATTTGTGATGGCAAATAAGGCAATCTTTTGCTTCAATTCTTCTCTAAGTCACTGAATGGGAGTTGGCTCAGATTGACTGAGGCTTTAGAAAGACCTTAAATTGTTTTTATTTTTTTTTCCCTAGAAAGGCCAACAAATTCCACACTGGTGCTTCTATTCTTCCCTTTTACCATGTTGACTTAAAAATAAACAAAACAAATAAAATAAACAAAATTATAAATAATATTAACTAAGAGAAGGTAATTTAAAAAATACTCCACTGTCTAAAACATCTCCCCTTACCTACTTATTCTAAAAGAATAATCTCTCGAAGAGTCGGAAACCACTTTCATTTGTACTCCACAAATGGCTTATTTTCCCCTCCTATTTCACCCCTTGTGACTAGAATATGCAAAATGAAATGTTAGTGTCTTCAGTCAGAGGAGGGCTGTTGAATTTGAGGAAGGTCATGCACATCCAAGCCAGGGAAAAATTAAGAAGTTTAATAGATTGGTCAATACAAATTGCCCAATCCAAAGGATCAAAGATGTTGGAATACAGTTTGATTTATAAAAACCACCACTACCCTGAAAGTTTCTGTGCCTTTACTTCCTACTCTGACATGATATTCACAGTTTTGGATCCCTGAAATGACAACCAGTTTCTCATTTATTGGCCCCTGAAACTTAGAAGCTCTTCTAATGGTTTAATATTAATCTAGTCTCTTCTTCCCTCCCTTCCCTCCCTCTCCCTCTTTTCTCTCTCTCCTTTTTTTTGCTATCTTTTTTCCCCTTCATTCCTTCTCTATTTCCTTCTTTCCTTTCTATGACATGGGGCTTGTGAAAGGAGATATTAACAATAGAAAAGATCAATCAACCTTCATTTTATTATTAAGTACTTATGTATCATTTCAACTAGTCACCTAATAAGCATTTATTAAGCACCTATTCTATTCTAGGCACAGGGGATAAAAATAAAGAGAATGAAATGATCTCTACTGACCAGGAGCCTACATTCTAAAGGTGGAGACAACAGAGGCATATATGATCATATAAAACACAAATGAAAATTGGTAAATACAAATGTATTCAAATTAATTGAATACAAGCTATCTGGGGAGCAAAGGCACTAATAGTTTGGCATATCATGAAGGCCTTAATTCAGAAAGTGGTTCATGAGGTACATCTGGAAAGAAGAGAGTGACTCTGAGACAGACATAAGGAGGTAGTGCATTTCAAGGCATGGGGATAGCTAATTGAAAGGCATAAAAAAGATGGATTATCTCAGGTGAGCAAGATGGAGGCCAGGTGGATAGATCATAGGTTGGGAGTGGGGAATAAAAGTCAATGAGAAGGAAAAAGTAGATCGGAATTAAAAACAAAACAAAGTTAATATTTTATTCTATAGGCAATGGGAACCCATTGGAGTGTATTTTGCTGGAAAGTCACATGGTTAAATTTGCTTTTAAGGAAAATTACTTTGGCAGCAATGGGTGGGGAAAGAATTGTAACAGGTAGTCCAAAGGTTTCTTTTAATTATTTAGGACAAAGTAGATGGGGGGGGATTACTGTGTGAGTAGAGAGAAGGGTTGGATGCATGAGATGTTGTGAGGTTAGAAGTGCCATGATTTATCAACTTATGCATGTGGGGTCACGAAGTATAATGGTCAAGGATGATGTTGAAGTTACAATCCAAGGAGACTGGAGGGATGGCAGTACTTTCTATAGAAAGAGGAACATATGGAAAGGGGGGAAGGTTTAAGTGAAAGATAATGAGCTGAAAGCAAATTAATGTAATAAATGGAAAGGTAAAGGTAATCAGTCCAAAGTCTCTAACTGCATCCAGGGCCATCTCCAATTATCCTTATCTGTATCTTGCCACAAGATCCAGATGACTCCAGAGAAGAGAATGAAGCTGATGACTTTGCATAGCCCTGTCTCATTTAAAAGCCATTCACTTGCAAGCAATGCCATCACCTTCCTGATGTCATTGGTCTTCTTCAAGAATGAAGGACAAACAACAACAACAAAGATGATCAAGATATGTTGAGTTTAAGATGTCTCTTGGACATTCACTTTGAAATGTACAACAAATATTATTTCTTTTGGATTAATAACATTCTGTAATATGCATAGGATGTTGCCTTTGGAGTCAGGAAGGCTGGAGTTGAATTCATACCTCTGACACTGGCTGTGAGAAATATAAAAAAAAGCTGCTGAAATTATACTAATTAATACAATAGGTAAATTTTATATTACTTTATTCTGTGGTCTACAAATGTATTTAATCCTGACAATTCTATAAGGTAGATATGACAGTGTATTACTATTACCATTGTGCATGTGAGAAAACTGAGCCTGAGAAAGATTAAATTATTTATCGAGGGTCACATAGCTAATAAATGTCTAAGGCAGAATTTGAAATCTAGTCTTCTTGACTAAAAATTCAGCACTTTATTAAAACTGTGTAATGTCTTAAAATTTGCAATCCCAATGGCCACGCCTTGGATACCACTGCAGAAATGACTCCAGATATGACTATGTTCAAAGCAAGTCTTGCTAGTTGAAGTGCATGTCAATCACCATCATTGCCATTGTTATTATCATCACCATGACAACCAGCACTGCCATCCCCATCATCATCATCATCATCATGGTCATTACTGCTTTACTGCTACAATTAGTAAAATCAACATAACTCATATTTGAATGCGCATTAATGATTAAAGACCCTTTTTGCACAACCCTTCTAAGGAAGTATTACAAGTATTGCTTACTAATCTCCATTTTAAAAATGAGGAAACTGAGACACAGTGAAGTGGGGAATTGCCTATAGACACACAATAGCATTAGGAATCTTGATTCCACCTGAACAAGTTGTCATATAACGTTTCAATAGAATTCTATGGTGGCATAAGAAATGGCAAGCTTGATGCTCTCGGAAAAACCTGGAAACACTTACGTGAATTCATGCAAAGTAAAATGAGCAGAACCAGGAGAACATTATGCACAGTAACAGCAGTATTGTACGATGATCTTCTGTAAACAACTTAGCTCTTCTCAGCAATACAATGATCCAAGAGAATTCTGAAGGACTTATGATAAAAGGTGCTTTCCATCTCTAGAGAAAGAACTTGTGGAGCTTGAATGTAGATTGAAGATACTTTTTTTTAACTTTACTTTTTTCTCTTGTCTGTGTTTTCTTTCACAGCATGATTTACACAGAAGTGTCTTCTGCACGACTTCATGTGTACAACCTAAGTCAAATTGCTTGCCTCAACGAGAGGAGAGGAGAGGGAGGGAAAGTGAGAAAAATGGAACTGCAAATTTGAAAAAAAGAAAAGAGAATGTTAAAATTGTTTTTGCATGTAATTGGAGGAAAAATAAAATATTAAAAAATATAAAAAAGATCATCACTGGTGTTTGCTAAGCTTAAGTCTAATACACATTGTATGATACTAATAATTTGTAGTCTAGCTTTAAACTAAAGTCTGTGATTTATAATCTGCAACATTTTACAATGGGTGAGACCTATGCGACTTAGTTTTCTCAATTAAAATAGAGTAATAAAACACATTCTATATCACACAGGGTAGTTGTGAAGGCAGCATTTAATAAAATCATAAAGTTCTGTCAAAATGTGAGTTATTTTCATTTTATTTCCCATTATACTCAGGAAATTATAGTAATTGTTCTAGACTAATCTGTTTTTCTCCACAATGAATCACACTTCTTTTTATAATACAAAATTCTTTAATCCCTGAAGCAGTCTTCACTGACCCTCCACTTAAGACAAAGAAATCAAAGTATTGGGCTGAGATGTTCCTTAATATCTTTTCTAACTTTATGAAAGTACTGAAAATATGAGACATTCAAAGACGATGAAGCCACATGCCAGACTTACACAAGAACTATGTAGAATATGGGTTTGAAGGGAGAAGCACCATTAGAAAGTTGTCATGGTAAGAGACAGCTAGGTGTCACAGTGGATAGAACACTGGACCTGGATTTGGGAGGATATGAGTTCAAATCCAGCCTCAGACACTTACTACCTGTGTGACTATAGGCAAGTCACTTAATCCTGATCACTTCCCAAAAAATATGGTAGAATAGGAAGGGCATGGACATTAAGAGTTTGAGTTGAAATCACAGCTCTGCTACTTAAAAACAAAAATCAAAAACATATACCTTCAGTGAGACACGTTCTGTTCTTGATCTTGAGTTTCCTCATGGGTGAAATAAGAAATTTGAACTCAATGGCCCCTAAGTCCCTTTGCACTCTAAATTCCCAACCCTTTGAACTGATGAAGAAGAGAGTAACAGAGAAGGTGAAAGATGAAGAAAACTATGGTGTGAGATCCTTTTATAAATTAGGATTAAAACCATGTTAGATTTGGAATGGGACCACAGAGTTCCCCTAATCCAAACCATATGTGAACAATAATACAACATACATAAGAAAAAGTCATTCAGCCTCAGTTTAAAGCACTCCAGTTAGAGAATAGGGAACAGCTCGCTCGACTTTTAGAAAGCTCTAGTTATTAGGACATTCCTTCTTACATCAAAAATAAAATTGATTCTTCAAAGCTGGCCCTTATTTCTTTTACATTTTCCCTCTTGGTATTCAGTCACTCAGTTATGTCTGACTCTTCATGGCCTTGTGGACCATAACCTGAGAAGTTCATCTCCTGATATCATATCTTTTAGCATTTTAATGGTGCCCATGGAGTTTTCTTGGCAAAGACACAGGAATGATTTGCCATTTTCTTCTCCAAGGAAACACCTTTTGTCAGAGCTCTCCATTATGATCTGTCCATCTTGTGTAACCATGCACTTCATAGCTCATCATCTCATTCAGCTAGGGAAGCCATACCTTAAAGACAAGGCTGTGATACAAGAGGGGTTTCCCCTTTTAGATCAAGTCTACTTTCCCTTCTATTTTGATCTGATATATGATAGCTCTCCTCTTCACTGGGGTTAATATTCCTTCTCTACTGAGTCCCATATGACATGATCCTCACCATGTTGCTTATTATCATCTGAATAATTTAAAGCATATCATTGTCCTTCTTTAGCTATCAAGAACTGAGGACAGTACTCTAAATGTACTGCTGAGGAGAATGGGGACTGTCACCTTCCAAGTCCTGGAAACTAAGTCTCCCATTTTGTTCCTGTCTATATATCAACCTACCTATTTTTTTTTGTCTATGCAAAATCTCTCCATTTTTTTCTCCAAGATTAACATGAAAAGCTTTTATCAAATGCTTCACTAAAATTTCTGTAAATTTTACTTATAGAATTTCTGTGTTCATCTCCATCTGATAATCCTAGAAAGGTAGAGGTAAGAAGGAAGGGAAGGAGACACACACACACACACACACACACACACACACACACAGAGAGAGAGAGAGAGAGAGAGAGAGAGAAGAGAGAGAGAGAGAGAGAGAGAATGAGTGAGAGAGACAGACAGACAGACAGACAAAGAGAGAGAGGGACAGAGACAGAGAGAGATGAGGTTTGTAATCACCACTTCCTTTTCTCAATATTCCTTAAATGTCCATTTTGGATATGTTCTAGTATTTTTTTAGGAACCAAAGGCAAATTTACTGATATATAGTGTGCATTGACTATTCTCATTTTTTATCATTTGCTTCCCCCCCCCATATTATAGCATTTGCCCTTCTCAATATCTATATAACTCTCTCATGCTCCATGATCCTCCAAAGGTCATTGATAGTAGCTCAGAAATCAAATTGGCCTGGTCTTTCTATACTTGGAATGTAGTTCATCTACATCTTTCTTGAATTTAGGAAGAACAAAGAGAAGTGCTCTTACTATCTCTCTAACTTTCTTACTCCCTATTATCCATTTTACTGTTTTTTTCTGTCCAAAGGTCATTTTCTTTGGAAGATCACATAAAAGTAACATAAGTGCTGCCTATATCTTTCTTCTCTTTGTAACTTGTCTCAGTGTACTCTATGGGACAGCAGAATACTGAAACAGAGCTGAGGTTGCTATAGCACATAAGAAACAAAAACAAACTCATAAAAGCTATGGTATGATAATCAATGGCCCTAAAAACTCTGATGTCTAAGTTAAAGGTACATAAAAATCATATTGTTTGATGACTGATTATAGTCATTTGCTGCATAATTAAACATATCAAAGAACAAGAAGATAGATATGATTGGATGAAAATTCTCTTAAATGCCTAAATTATTTTGTATTCATTTGAGTCCAAATTTCATATCAGTAAAGGAGGTGATCATTCACACATGCACTTGACATATACTAAACAATGATGTACTTCTGATTAACCATAAATACATTTATAGGAGAATAAAGATGTATATTAATATATTCCACAATCCAGAAACATTAGCCTAGAATTTAATACTCCATTTTTGAGGTTGTATGATTTCACTGGTTCTCCCCAATATCTAGAATTCTCTCCCTTCTTGTGCCTCCTCCTTGTTTCTCTGACTTCATTCAAGCCTCAACACAATTCCTTATTATTAAGTTTTAAACAAGTTGTCATGTGTGCTAGTAGAGAGAGTTACTATTCCCACAAAATCACAAAACCTTGACATATGGATATAAATCAGAATATGAACTTTACTGTGTCAAACCCAATCAGAATTTCTTCAAAATCTTTGTGGATTTATTGGTACACAGTCAGGATTCACTACACACTAGTATTCCAGACAATGTTGACTTGTTTCCAAAAGACTGGCACTTTTTGGATCCATCTCTTGAAATTCTTCAAAGCAACGTTTTAAAAGTGATGATGGCCCATATTTGACATAAACATCTCCCTGCCAGTTGCATCTAGCAGTCAGGTTTAAAATTGTCAATCTTTTAACATGTTGTAAACAATTTAACAATTTAACAAATAGATGAATTAATCCAGAACACATCTGGTTGTATTTTTGCCAAAGGCAGGCTCCACATTGCTGCAAAATTTATAGTTTATTCCCCACAATCCTGACTATGTAATAACAGTTATCTGCTTCCCTCTATAACAAGTTAAGTGTTCAAACCATAGGATATTATGTTTTCTGTTATGAAATCATATTAGGCAACCTGTTCCTGTCATACCTTGAGATAAGTGTGCATCTTGAAATAACAAAAGGTGCTCTCATGAATCTGCCAGATTGGCAACAAGAGATCAGAAAGAATACACAATGAGCCTCTCCTCAAAAGAAGATCAAGGAATCATGGACTTAGTCCTCAACTCAACCAAGAGCTTTCTCCTTGCTAGCTAGTCAACAAGCTGTCAAAAGTATTTATTAAGCAAATACTGTGTAACAGTTTCTTGCTGTTGAAGTGTTAAGGATAAAAGAGAGGTGAAAATAGCCCCTGCCAGTAAGCAACTCACATTCTTATGAGGGAGATAAGTGGAGGAAAAGGTCAGTATTTTTATTCAAAATTAATTGAGTGAGACACTAAAAGAACAAATGAATGAATGAATGAATAATTGTTAAGTGCTTACTATGTGCCAACTACTGTACTGCAGGTGAAACTTCAAAGGATAAAACAATTTCTGCTTGCTAGAAAGATATATTCTAATGAGGGAAAAAACTTATGCAAATGAAAACATATATAGCCTAAAGAGAAAGTGAATAAAGTGTATGTAGAGTACCTAAATACAAGTTAGTTCAGGAGGGAGGTCTCTAGCAGGTGGGGGCATCAGGAAAGTCTTATGTAATGATGTGTGATTGGCATGTGAAGCCCATCCTAAATAAAGTAGACCTTTTCCATGAGCCCCCAGTTACTAGGCCCCACCAAATTGTGTGGAAAATTGGCAGTTTGCCATGGTAATTAGCTATGACTGGAAGCCATGAGAACTCACAAAAAAAAATGCAAACACACCCCCAGTAATTAGAAAACGGAAGAGGGATTTGGTTTTCTGTGTTCTACAAACAGTACTCAGTGTTTGTGTTTCTTCTACTGGCAATAACAACATACACACAAACTGTAAACTATATCTCAGCTGAGAAGAAAGCATAAAAGGGCTAAAGAAATGTAACTCCACTCCTTAAGTGAATGGGCAAAATCAAGAGGTACTTCAGGGAGGAGAGTTAACAAGTATGTCAAGAGCCAGAGGGGAAATCTTACTCTGACTGACTGTTGGAGCTTAGAAGACTGTAATTGACTGAGGAAAGAAGAAGTGTAAATGAGTAAATGACTATTTGGTGCATGATGGTAAGTATGAGTTTTTTGCATAGATGGGGAAAGCTAAGCAGTTTTATAGGAAGGAGGGAAGGAAGGAAGGAAGGAAGGAAGGAAGGAAGGAAGGAAGGAAGGAAGGAAGGAAGGAAGGAAGGAAGGAAGGAAATGTTGTAGTGAGGGAGAGAAAGGAAAGAAGGAAGAAGAAAAGGAAGTAAGGAAGAAAGAAAGAAAAGAAGGAAGAAGGAAAGGAGGTAAGGAAGGAGAGAAAGAGGGAAGGAGGGAGAGAGGAAAGGGACAAAGAAAGAGGGAAAGGAGAATGAGAAGGAAGGAAGGGAAGAAGGAAGAAAGAGAGGAAAGGAGGATGGAAGGAAAGAAAGAAGGGAGAGAGGGTAGAGGGAAGGAAGAAGGAAAGAAAGAAGGGAGGTAGGGAAGGAGGAAGGGGGAAGGAAAAAGAAAGGAAGGAAATAAGGAAGAAAGGGAAGAATGAAGGGAGAGAAGAAGGAAGGAAGGAAGGAAGGAAGGAAGGAGGAAGGAATGGAGGAAAGAAGGAAGGAATGAAGAAGGAAAGGAAGGGAGAAAAAATTTATGAAGTACTTACAATGTATCAAGCACTATGCTAAATTCTGGGGATTCAAATAGAAAAATCAAATTCTTGAGGTCTATATGCTAGAACCCCAAAATCACAACATGTGGGTCCTGCCTGAATGAATTTGACCCAAGTCTTCTTTCAGCCAAGGACATGGTTTTGTTAGAGATGAACCACCCAGTCCAGACTCTTAAGAAATCTGGACCTAAGTGATGCCCATAAGGACAAGCAGGCATGAGGAAATCTCAACGTTTAAATGGGGGCCAGGGTGGATCTTATATACAGTCAAGTAATTTGAGTTGTTTGGAGATGGGGCTTGGAGGAGAATCCTGAAGCTGGGGTGACTGGAGGAGGAATTTAGGGAGAATCCTGATGGGAGTGTCTGGGAGGCTGAATGGGGTCATCCAGGAATAGACAATGGAGGGCTAGGCTTTACTAGGGTAACAAAGAACTGAAAGATGGGAGAAGGAAGAGGATGAATGGGGTCTGAATAAGATCAAAGATGGGAAATGTACTAGGCTTCCCTAGGGCATCAAAGGGAGATGGGGCCTAGGTGATAAGGCCAGTTGACAGAAATAATAATCAGGAGACTGCTAGACTGCCTTGACCAAATAAGTGGGGCCCTTAGACAAATGGTACCCAAATTTGTTTTGGAGTGAGGCACAAAGGTCTCAGCTTGAGCCCATATCCCATCAAAGCCAGTCCTTGCTTTCAAGGAGGTTATGCTGTAATTGAGGCAAATAAAATATGATGATGTGAGTCCAGAGATGTCAGAAGAGTAGTAGAAAGAACTTTGGATTAGGAGTGAAGAGTGCCTGAGTCTGAATACTGTTTCAGATACATATAAACAGTATCCTCCTGGTCAGGCAACTTAATCTCTTTAAGCCTTATTTTCCTCATGTCTAAAATTAAGAGCATTAACTTGGTGGCTTCTGAGATGTCTTGTGACTCTTAATCTATTTTCCCTGTAATCACAAGATGTGTAAGTTGTAATGACAGTAGTCAATTAACAAGTCATAGATAAACCTGATACATTTCTAGGGGACATATTCAAGAAATGATATGAATTCTCCTGACATTTATTTGGGGGCAAATGGTATGACTGAAGGGAACTTTGAATGCCTTGGTAAGGAGTCTGAAGTGCCATCTAAAAACCAAAATGAATTAGGAGCAATATTTGTATTTCCACAACTGCTGTCCATGAAGGGACTTCAGAAAACAGGTAGATTTTAAATGTGGACATATGGTTGAAAAGATGGAGGTAGGGAATGGAACTGTTATTTCAGATTGCAATAAGAAAAAATGTAATGGCCAGAAGAAGCAAAATGATTGTCCTGATTATCCTTAGTCCTGGTCAGACCATATGTAAAATTAAAATGACCTCTACTTATTTTTCTTTTCAAATATTTTATAAGCCTCTGTAAATATATTGAACTCATTTATTTATGCCATCTAAAACTTTTATGATTTTCCCTCTTGCTTGCAATGCCATACAGCTCATTAGATGTTTTTAGGTTATTTTTTCCTGTGAGCTGATTTTGAATGCTTTTTACCCCTTAATTGCTCATTGTTATTTTTAAAAAAGGCTAAAATGAGTAGTTAATTTTCAAGTGCTACTTCCAGAACTGCAACATAAATATCTCCATCTTTAACTGTCAAATTCATATCTATTTTATTCAAAGAGATAAAATAACTTACTCATTTCTAAGATTTCCCTGATCTTAATTCTTTTCCATCTTGGTGAATTACAAATCCAATAGCTGTTAAAAAAAAATATTGTTCTATAAAATGTCATAGTTCTGCTATAGCTTCTCATTGCCCAATGTATGCTGGACCATGATGTAATGTAGCAAAAAAGTATTAAGCTAAGCAATGACCTTGGCTCTTTGTCAAACTTTTTCTTTAATGGGACCATGCCAGTGTTATTTATAATATAGTTAGAAAAGTGGCTTCCAGGACTATCTCTGGTTATTTTGTGCCCCTGTAGACATGACCACAAATGTCTTTGGTGTCATGTCAACAATTTTCTAAGACAGAATAAAGAAGAGACAGGGTAGAACAATGACATAATAATAATAATAATAAATAATAATAATAATAATAACAATAAAGATGACAACTGAAGTAAATCAACATTAGGGATATTTTCAAAAATATGACTGTCAGATATCCAGAACCATAAAATTGTGGATTTGGATGAGAACTCAAAGGCCCCTTTGTTTGGCATACTTGAAGAAAAATCCCCCTTGAAACATTCCTCCAAAGTAGACTTCCTGACTTGGAGTTTATTTCACTGTGGACTAATCCCTCTCTTAATATATCCCCCTCTTATCATCCCTTTCCCCTACTTCCTCTGCTCTCTCGGTTCCCAGTGAAGTAAAATATACATCTCTACCAAACTTTGGGAATTTTCTGACTGACTTCTCTACCATGACCCTACATTGGGTGCCTTCCAAGCCCACTGATTCAGGTTCTTTTTGTTTTGTATTATCCCATGGATTGTAAATTCCTTGAGGCCAGAGACTTTTTTTTTTTTGTATTTGTATCTGCAGTGCTTAGTACAGTTCCTGGAACATAGCAGAACCTACAGGTACTTAAGAAATATTTATTTAGTGATTGATTTGTGCACAGATCTTCAATGAGTTGGAATGATACACATGTCCATCCCAGCTAGACCTTATTCTCAGTATTTAGACTCTTTCTCAGGCTTTCTCTGTCTATGTCGAAGTGATATTTAGAAATTATTAATTCTGATTTTTTTTTTATTTCCGAATGAGGACTCAGTCTGGTGAATTTTCTTTTCTTTTCTTTTTTTCCTGAATTTATTTAGTATTTTATTTTCCCACAGTTACATGTAAAAACAATTTTAAATTTTTTTTTAAACTTTGAGTTCCCCATTCCCTCCCTTCCCTCCCCCTGCTCTGCCTCTCCCATTAATAAGACAAGGAATTGGACATAAGTTATACATGTCATGCAAAACATTTCCATATTGTGAAAAAAATAGATTCTCCCCAAAAAACAAACTCAAGAAAAAGAAAGTTTAAAAAATATATACTTCTGTGTGTATTCAGACACCATCAGTTCTTTCTCTGGGAATGGATGGCATTTTTCATCATAGGTCCTTCAAAGATGTATCGGTGTATTGCTGAGAATAGCTAAGTCATTCACAATTGATTGCTGTTCTTATACAATATTGCTGTTACTTTGTACACAGTACATTTCACTTTGCCTCAGCTTATGTAAGTTTTTCCATGTTTTTCTGAGAGCATTCTGCACATTATTTCTTATAGGGAAATAGTATTCCACCATAATCACATACCACAATTTGTTTGACCATTCCCCAGTTGATGGGCGTCCTCTCAGTATCCAATTCTTTGCCACCAGAAAAGAATGGCTATAAACATTGTTGTACATTTTTATCCCTTCCATTTTTTTATATTTTTTGGCAGACAGACCTAGTTGTGGTATTGCTAGTTCAAAGGTATGCATGGTTTTCTAGCCCTTTGGGAATAGTTACCAATTGACTGACAGAATGGTTGAATCGGTTCATAACTCAACCAACAGTGCATCAATATCTCAAGTGCCGCACATCCCCTCCAACATCTATCATTTTACTTTTTTGTCATATTAGCCAAAGTAATACGTATGAGGTAGTACCTCAGAAGTGTTTTAATTTGTATTTCTCTGCTCGATAGTGAGTTACAGTATTTTTTTTCTTATGGCTTATAGATGGCTTTGATTACTTCATATTTTTCATAATTTGTCAATTGAGGAATGACTCTTACTTCTATAATTTGACTCAGTTTTATATATGTTTGAGAAATAAAACTTTTATCAAGGAAACTTGCTTCATTTTTTTTCACAGTTACTATTGATAACTGTATTTCCCTCCATCTTAACATTCATTTATACTATTTCCTCTCTCCTTTCACCCTGTCCCTCCTCAAAAGTGTTTTGCTTCTAATTACAACTTCTCATAATCTTCCCTCCCTTTTAGCAACCCCCTTCTCTTATACCCTCCCCCTCCTACTTTCCTACAGGGCAAGATAGATTTCTATACCCTGCTGAGTGTGTAGGCTTTTTGAGCCAATTCTGATAAGAGTAAGGTTCACTCACTCTCTCTCATAACCCCACTCTTACCCTCCATTATAGAAGGTGTTGCTTGTTTTTTATGTTAGATAATTTACCTCATTCTACCTGTCCCTTGCCCTTTCTCCCAGTACATTCCTCTCACCTCTTAATTTAATTTATTTTTTCACAATATCATCCCTTCAAAAAGGATGGCTACATGTGCAAACAATATTTATTGCAGCTCTTTTTGTGGTGGCAAAGAATTGGAAATTGACTTCCACTTCCGGGAGCCAAGATGGCAGAGTAAAAAGGCAGTTGCTCTCAACCTCCCCTATCAACTTCTGAAAACCCAGAAAATATCACCCCAGGAAAAAAAAAAAAAAAACAAAACCTGGAACAGCTGAACTAGAAGAAAGATGGGGAACAGTGGGCCACAGACCAGCAAATGGGTCTCCCAGTGCCTCAGCAAAAATAAGGGAAGCAGCACTTCAAAGGGCCCCAGACAGATAAACACCCTGCAGCATTCACCTGAAAGGAGCTGAATAAAGCAACCTAGATGCTTCCTAAAGTTCCAGCCTTGCTGATTCCAACCCAACACCAGGCAAGCTGTCAGAACCCTACAGCCTCCAACTGTCAACCAGGAAGAGATCCTGAAGCCCAGGTGGTAGAGAAGGCAAACACCAACACCTGGACCTCTGAGTACCTCAGTGAGGGTGGGGGAACCAGTGGAAACCAGCTCAGAAAACCACCAAGTGCCTCCACACTCTACCACAAAGGAAGGTCCCAGTGCATTAGCAAAAATAAGGGAGGCAGCATTGCAAGGGGCCCCAGGCAGATAAACACCCTGTAGCACCCATCTAAAAGGAGCTGAAGAAAGCTAAAGGAAAGGAAAAGGAAGCAACCTAGAATTGCCTGAAAGTTCCAGCCTTGTTGATTCCAGCCCAACATGAGGTAAGTTGCCAAAACCCTACAGCCTCCAATTGCCAACATAAGAGGCCCCAGCACACAAAGCCAGTGACCAAGACCTAGGCTCCTAACACAACAAGCTTGGGTGAGTGCCCTCTGTTCCCCAGCAGGAGAGCTCAGTCTTGTTAAAGTCCAGGGAATAAAGAAACAGCATGAGTAAAAAGAAACGTACCATACATTCATATTATGAGATGAGTGGAGATCAAGGCAGAAATTCTGAAGAGGACAACATTGTCAACAAACCCACATTTGCAACATCGAAAGGTAACATGAACTGGTATGAAGCCCCCAAAAGCCTTCTCAGAAGAGCTGAAGAAGGATTTTAAAAGTCTAATGAGAGAGGTAGAAGAGTCCTTAAAAAATACAATTGGCCAATTGGAAAAAAAGTACACTGAAGAAAACAAATCCCTTAAAAATATAATTGGCCAATTGAAGAAGGAAACAGAAGAAAACAATCTGTTAAAAACTAGAATTGGACAAATGGAAAATAATGAGTTTATGAGAGAACAAGAATCAGTCAAACAGAAACAAAAAAAAACAAAAAATAGATGAAAACATAAAATACCTCATTGGTAAAACAAGCATCCTGGGGAAATCGATCCAGAGGAGATAATTTAAAAATCATTGGACTACCTGAAAATCATGATGAAAAGAAGAGCCTGGACAGTGTCTTTGAGGAAATCATAAAGGAAAACTGCCAGAAGTCCTAGAACCAGAGGGTAAGGTAACCATAGAAAGAATACACCGCTCACCACCTGAAAGGGATCCCAAATGGACAACACCAAGGAATATAACAACAAAATTCCAAAATTACCAGATGAAAGAGAAGGTTCTGCAAGCAGCCAGAAAGACACACTTTAAATATGATGGAACCATAGTCAGGACTATACAGGACCTTGCAGCTTCTACCTTAAAAGACTGCAGGGCATGGAACATGATATTCCATAAGGCAAAGTAGCTTGGATTGCAGCCAAGGATCAACCACCCTGCAAAAATAAGCATGGTTGCTCAAGGGAGGAGATAAATATTCAGTGAAATATGGGACTTCCAAACCTTCCTCATAAAAAGACCAGAGCTCAACAAAAAATTTGATCTTCAAGTACAAGATTCAAAAAAGACATAAAAAGGCAAATGGGACAGAAAGATACAAAATGTTGTTAATAAAGGCAGACTATTTACATCCCCAGAAGGGAAGATTACACTTGCATCTCTTGAGAACTGTATTGTTATTACACCATGTTAAAGGAGTATACATAAAGGGGGTGGATATTAGTTCACTTTGATGAAATGATAAAAAAAAATCTTATCAAGTGGATTAAATGGATCCATGAAGGTGGATTAGTCTAATCTTAGAAAATGTACTTAGAAAGGAGGAGGCAGACAAGGGTAAATTACATTACAGGAAAAGACAGAAAATTCTATTGCAGTGGAGGGAAAGAAGAGAGAGGGTGAGTATTGTTTGAACGTTACTCTCATCAGATTTGGCTCAAGAAGGGAATAACAGTCAGTTGGGTATAGAAATACAACTTGCCCTATGGGTAGTGGGAGGGAAGGGGGGAAGGAAAAGAGAGGAGGGTAGGAGGGAGGGAAGAAGCAGTGAGGGCAAAGGGGAAGAAAAGGGAAAGGGAAAATAGAAGGTTGGAGAGACTGAAGGAGGAGGTGATCAAGAGCAAAACACGAGTGAGGAAGGAAAAGGAGAAAGGAGAAAGAAAAGCATAAATGGGGGGAAAAGGGTGGAGAAAAAGACACAGATAGTAATCGTAACTGTGAAAACTGAATTGCTATTTTTTTTGTGCTCTTCTGTTGAGTTTTGTTTCCTCTTTCTGATGGTTCCTCATATTGGTTTTAATTGTTTTACTTACAACTTCACTAATGTGAAAATAAGCTTAATAGGAATGTAAATGAATATCCTATATCTGATTATGAGCTGTCTTGGTGAGGGTGGTTGAGCAAAAGGGGGAGAAGAACTTTAAACTCAAAAGTATATGGAAGTTATTGTTGATAAATCAAAATAAATTGATAAAAAAAGAAAAAAGAAAAAAAGAAATAGAAATAGAAAGAATTGCAAATTGAAGGGATGCCCATCAATTTGAGAATGGCTAAACAAGTTATTATATATGAATATGATGGAATACTGTTGTGCTATAAGAAATGATGAGCAGGTAGATTTCAGAAAAATCTGGGAAAACTTACATGAACTGATATTGAGTGAAATGATCAGTTATGGTCCCCTTAAGCAGTAATATTCTCTCCTTTCAAAAAGAATAATTTTTAAAAAAGATTAATAGGTATGACCACTTAATAGAAATTTCCCATGCTTCATCCAACTCTTGCCTCCCCTGCTGATAGGACATTTTTGGCCCTCAAGAGCAAAGTCTATCAACCAATGAGATTTTGTATTTTACTGTGCCTCTTTTGCATGTATGAGTATCAAACTCTAAAAATATAGGGTCCTATAAAACGTGGGGCACCACAGATCATGAGGGACATCTGAGGTCTACTTCATGAGAGAGGTTTGTGGAACCGTTAATAAAGTGCCATTGGCTTGGAGCTCTGTCTGCTTCAATGTTTTTGTTTTTGTTTTTTTGCAAACTGGACAATTTTTGACCCTACGATTTTCTTAATATGAAAAAATAAATAAATACATCCTAGAATCATGGAAACTAAAGTTAAAGAGGGGACATTTCTGGTTTTTAAAAAAGGGAAGTTGCAGGATGGAGCCAAAATGGCAGAGTGAAAGCAGTAACTTGTTGAGCTCTCCCCCGAACCCCTTCAAATACTTATAAAAATTTGCTCTAAACAAATTCTAAAGCAGCAGAATACACAAAAAGACAGAGTGAAACAAATTTCCAGCCCAAGATAACCTGGATAGTTGATTGGAAAGGTATATCGCCCTGGGCTGGGGGAGGAATGTGGTGCGGCATAGGAGCGCAGGCCAAAGGGAACTTGGTGCAGGTCTCAGAGGACTGAATTGTGGGCAGCTGTGGTGGTTTCTAGACTTGTCAACCCATGAACACCAAAGACAACTTAGAAGGTCAGTGGGAAAAGTCTGTTTCTGTGGTGAGAGAGGTAGGTTTCAGGCACCCAGATCCCAAGCAAGCGGCAGCTGCTTCCTGAGCTTCTGGCCCACAGACTGAGAGGGAATTGAGTGGCTGATCAGAGGGGGACTTCAGGGATCTCTTTGCCCATGCAGAGGCAGCATTCTTTTGCTTTGCCCATGCTTGGATCTGGCTCACAGTTCCAGGTAGTGGTCCTGGGGCAAGGAGGAGTACTGGCATGGTGAAGCTTGTAGTGGCTGTGAAGAGAGAATCCTCCTCACAGTTCCAAGGCAGAAAAGTGCTTGTGGTCCCTCACCAGACCACAGCACAGGCCAGAAAAGGAGTAAATACCTCACTGCTTATCATATCACCTTGGAAGAACTGAAAATTTACAGGCCCCTAAAAGAATCTCTGAAAACAGCTGTACAAACCACTGAAGCTTGGGACAGTACATTCTCCACATTGGAAGCAGACTGTTACCTCAACAAAGAGTTTAAAACTCAATTAATTGGCTGGGATCATGAGCAAACCTTGCAAGAAGTGTCAAACCATAGAATCTTTCTTTTGGTAGCAAAGAAAATCAAAACATACAACCAGAAGACAACAGTCATAGCTCCTACATCCCAAGCCTCCAAGAAAAATATGAATCAGTCCCAGGCCTTGGAAGAGCTGAAGAAGGATTTTGAGAAGCAAGTAAGAGAAGTAAATACTTGGAAGAGAAATGAGATTGATACAAGAAAATCATGAAAAACAAGTCAACAGCTTGCTAAAGGATACCCAAAAAATACTGAAGAAAGTAAAACCTTAAAAAATAGCCTAACCCAAATGGAAAAAAGAGGTCCAAAAGGCCAATGAGGAGAAGAATGCCCTAAAAAGCAAAATTGGTCAAATGGAAAAGGAAGTCCAAAAGCTTACTGAAGAAAATACTTCCTTAAAAATTAGAATAGAGCAATTGGAGGCTAGTGACATTATGAGAAATCAAGACACTGTAAAACAAATCCAAAAGAATGAAAAATTAGAAAATAATGTGAAATATCTCATTGGAAAAAACAATTGACCTGGAAAATGGATCCAGCAGAGAGAATTTAAAAATTATTAGACTATCTGAAAGCCATCATTACAAAAAGAGCCTAGACATCTTTCAAGAAATTATCAAGGAAAACTGTCCTGATATTTTAAAACCAGAGGGCAAAATAGAAATTGAAAAAGTCCACCGATCTCCTCCTGAAAGAGATACCCAAGGGAAAACTCCTAGGAATATTGTAGTCAAAATTCAAGAGTTCCCAGGTCAAGGAGAAAATATTATAAGCAGCCAGAAAGAAAAAATTCAAGTATTGTGAAAACACAGTCAGGATAACACAAGATTTGGCAGCTTCTACATTAAAGGACCACAGTGCATGTAATATAATATTCTGGAGGGCAAAGGAGATAGGATTACAACTAAGAATCATCTACCCAGAAAAACTGAGAATGATCCTTCAGGGGAAAAAATGGTCATTTAGTGAAATAGAGGACTTTCAAGTATTCTTGATGAAAAGACTGGAGCTGCAAAAAAAAATTTGACTTTCAAATATAAGACTCAAGTGGAACATGAAGAGGTAAACAGGAAAGAGAAATCATTAAAGACTTATTAAAGTTGAACTGTTTACATTCCTGTATGGAAAAATGATATTTATAACTCAGGAGACTTTTGTCAGTATTAGGGTAGTTGGAAGGAAAAATTATATATACATATATATATATACATATATATATACATATGTATAGATATAGATATAGATAGATAGATGGATAGATAGATAGATAGATAGAGGGCACAGGGTAAGTTGAAGATGAAGGGGTCATATCTGGAGAATAAAATTAAGGGGTCAAAGAGGATCATACTGGGAGAAGGAGAAAGGGAGAGGTAGAATGGCTAATTTATCTCACAAAAAAAAACAGAAAAGAAAAGGTTCTTACAGTGGAGGGGAAGCAGGGAAGGGTGAGAGGGAGTGAGTGAATCTTATTCTCATAGGATTTGGTTTAAGGAGGGAATAACATACACACTCAATTGGGTATGGAAATGTGTCTTATCCTACAGGAAGTGGACAAGAGAGCAGGGGAGTGATAGAGAGGAGGGAAGATTGGGAAAGGGGGTAATCTGAAGCAAATAGTTCTGAGGAAGGACAGGGTCAAAAGAAAGAATAGAATAAATGGGGGTGGGTGGGATAGGATTAAGGGAAATAGAGTTAATTTTTTACAACAAGACTACTATGGAAGTGTTTTGCACAACTGCACGTGTATAACCTTTATTGAGTAGCTTGCCTTTTCAATGAGGGTGGGTGGGGAGGGAGGAAGGGAGAAAATTTGGAACCCAAGTTTTAAAAAACACATTTCACATGAAACTGGGAAATAAGAAATATAGTAAATGGGGTACAGAAATCTATTCTACTCCACAGGCAAGTAGAAGGGGAAGGGCATAAGAGAACGGGGGAGAGATAGAAGGGATGGCAGACTAGGGGAAGAGATATACAGAATACATAACATCTTGGGGTGGGGGAGGGGTAAGATGGGGTGAAAATTTGGAACTCAAAATTTTGTGGAAGTAAATGTTGAAAATTAAAAATAAATAAATTTAAAATAAAAAAGAAAGTTGCAGTAAAAAAAAAGTGTTTTCACAGTGGTAAAATGATACCAGCCAAAATGTTCTTGGTTGTCTTTATTGTAGGGTATTAAAAAGTCAAAGAACAAAGTTCATGGGGTCATGGCACATTGCTTTGTTCCCTTCACCTCCATCCCTGAAGAGGTGATTAGTTGACCTCAAAATGAGTCCGTATTTAAGAAAACAGAAAGGCCACCAATTTTTAGAATCTATCTATAGAGAATAAGTAACCTTGACATTTTCATAGCAATTTTCTTGACAGGGATTCCTTTTGAATTCTGCAGAGTCTGCTTTAGCTGCTTTCATGGCTGTAGGAACAAATTGTTCTCATCAGCCTATTCAGCTGAAGGGATTCTTCACATGACTGAGGTAGACATTCCCCTCACTCCTTGATGGGTCTGAGGCCTGTTCAGTTACCCTCAACCTGTTTTAGCCTGTCTTCCTATGTGGTTTCACCCAGGTGTGGCTGCTGCACATGCTACACTTTCTTGGTCCACTACTAATGCTACTACTGCTATTGCTGCTGCTGCTGCTACTACTACTATTACTACCACTATTAATTTTACAAGATTAAAATTTTGGTGTTCATCACCAAGTAGCTTTTGATATATCCAAAGCATACCTGTGTATTTGTTTTTCAGTTGTTTCAGTTCTGTACATTTCTTCCTGATGCCATGTGTCGTTTTCTTGGCAAAGACACTGGAGTGATTTGCCATTTCCTTCTCCAGCTCATTTTATAAATGAGAAAGTGAGGAAAACAGGTTAAGTAACTTACTCAGGGTCACAGAGCTAATAAGTGTCTCTGTGGCTGGATTTGAATTTAGGTGGATGAGTTTTCCCGACTTCAGGCCCAGCACTCTATCCACTGAACCACTTTGCTAAACTTCTATCAGTATATAGGTATTTATACTCCAAATGTTCAAGTGGATTATTTGTCCCTGATCTATGATAGGGCCTCCTGTGTACATATTGGTCTGATGAACCATAGTCAGACACATTGTATTTTGACCCCAATGAAAGACAACAACTATTTACAATTTGAGAAGAATCACAAAACACATGAACCCTAAAACCTGAGCACAAATATTATTAAAGAGATTATAAGGATGATTATCTCTTCATTTTTATTCAGGTGATTAGACAGCTAGTACTTCTGTGCTATTTGACACAATGAGCATAATCTATTGACAATTACAAAATGATTGATACTTTAAAATGTTTTCAGCTCCTCTCAACAATCTTCCAAATTTTCTAAACATTTTGTGAGAAGTAAATTATTGATAAAATAAACTTACCTTAAACTGATTTTTTTCACCAAAGAAGGGGTGAGGTGGCAGATTGTTTTACTTTGAAAACATTTTTTTTCTTTCAAAAACTGACTTTAAAATACCAAATAAAGAAGTAACTTTCAATATCCCAAGAGCTGAGTTCCTTTAGTCACTGAGGCTTCACAGTGGAGAAAAGAGATATTTGAACAGAATTATTGACATTGGCCCTTATAATTGGTCTAAAATGTAGAGTCTCACAGTTAGAGGAAAAGAAGGAAAGGGGAGGCTGTAATAACCACACAGAATCTTCTGAATAGAAAAAAAAAATAGGATTCTGTATTCTGAAATAGAATGAAGAACAAAGCTTTAACAAATGAGAGACTGATTGCCTCATACTATATAAATAACAAAAGAGTATTTAAACTAATGGGTAGAGGAATCTAGCCTGATTCCTCAAACATTTCCCCCACTTCTATATCCCAGTCACAATCTCATTTTTCCCAGACTTGGCATTACATCTCCTACCTCTAGCCTCATCATACTCTGCACCCCGTGCCTGGGATGTCTGCCCTCCTCAATTCCTTCTCTTAAAACACTGAACTTCTTTCAAGGGTCAGCATATAACCTCCGAAGTCCACTCAGACTTTCTTAATCACCTTAGGCAGTAGTGTTCTCTCCTTTCAAAAGCAATAATTGATACGATTAATGGTTTAGAGGCAACGTGGTACAGAGTACAGAGAGTTGGCTTCATGAATCATGTGACAAATAAAAAGCCTGAGAGTTTCTGTGTAATTTATAGTCAATTTGCTTATTAGGCTAGCAAATACTCAATAAATTGATGGTCAGTGGTCTCTCTTGGTAATCAAAGACAAAACCATATGGATAACTGCATGCTTAAATACATTTGGAACAGCAAGCATCCCTGACAAGTGAAAAGCAATCCAGTTTGCTGTACAATTAATGAGGGGGTAGATATATCAATGAAGAGGTGGGTTAAAAGTGTTTAGCCCCTCCTGCTGGGAACTTGATTTGATCAAGAGATCCAATCACCTCCAGCAATCTGGACAAAAGAATCCATCTCTACCCAGACTACCCTGGTTGATTTTCTTCTTCACAATCTGTGTTACCCTAGACCACAGTAGGGGGGCTACAAGGCATAGACTTACTCCTATGGACAATAATTCACTGATATTAATTTCTGTTTATAAGATTCTAGTTTGCTGGGATTGATGCCACCCAAGATGTCAGAGCAGGTACCTAGAGGATTTGGGCTATCTCATCTATCAGCATATTCCTTCGGAGACTTACTGACTGATATATAGGGACTGGTCCCTGAATGAGGAAATAGAAAGGAAAAACCTCAATGCTAATTGAATTATTCACTACTAATATAATAGGAAATAATAATTTTTCCAAGTCATGAGAACCTACAACAAGTGCCAACACTCATACTTATTGGCTACATGACCTTGAGGAACTTAATCAACTCTGCAGTGCTCTAAGTGAATCTTAAAGGTTATAAGTGGCAAAGAAGGGGCCAACATGAATCAGTAGTGGGGATTTCCTTAGGTTTGAGAGTTCTTTATATCAATGAATTGCAGGTCCAGTCCCTATCCTATATTTAATATATTTGCATTTTAATCTTCTCCTGTATTTTTTTTAAGGGGGGAGTGGGAAACTGTATTCTCAGTGCCCAGTCCACTGCCTGGAACAGAATAAGAACTCATAAATGTCTAGTATATTGAATCAGATTGGATTTAAGGGACATTAATTTTATAAGAAAATCCTTTACACCATCCCCAATCCTCCAATCTGTCATTGCCTTGGCAAGAGGATAATTAAGTGTGGAGTAATTAGACAGTGATAGCGAAGTGGTCCTCTTAGGTTGAAAATTAGACTCTTTCCCAACTCATAAAATGCTACTTTATTGAACACAAATTATTGGTAAGGATTTACACAAGCTAAATCCAGTAATTCCATAGAGAATTAAGAAAAAAACATAAAATCTTCACATGAAACTGGAAATGTCCTTGAATTCTGGTCATTTTCTGTTATCACGGATAATAAAAATATGAAAGAATAAATTAAAAAAAAGAAGATCTAGGCACAGTAATATAAATTGAGATACCATTATAAAATTGTGCTACCCTAATGAAAACAGAAATAATTTTCCTTTTAGGTATCTAATGCATTCAGCTCACATTGATTCATTTGACTGCTAATTAGCCTACAATCAGCTTCTCTGTCTTTATGCATTGCTAGTTACAAACTAATAAAGAGCACATTCTTTTCTCTGGTAATTTGATAGTGCGGAGGCTCTTGTATGACATTGTGGAAATTTTCTGCTGATGCATAATAAAACGTCTTTAAAATTTTATTTGAAAAAGTGAAGAGATGTTTTGTTAATGAGTGAAATAAAATTTATCTTGTTCCTCATACTTTTCTCAAGTTAAATTAGATCATAAAAGGTAGTTGTGATAGAATACTAATCCCTACCTCAGGATGGATACATAGATAGATAGATAGATAGATACATACATACATACATACATACATACATACATAGACACATACATAGACAGACAGACAGACAGATAGATAGATAGACAGACAGACAGACAGACAGACAGACAGACAGACAGAGACAGATAGATAGATAGATAGATAGATAGAGTGAATGAATTGTTCAATCAATCTCAAATATTCCTGGATTATACTTTAATTTGGTGTGGGATTATTGATGTCAAAGAATCAGAATATCTGATAAGAGTCCTGTTCCAGTTTAAATGACCTTCCCTCTTTAAACTTCTCAGAAGCTCATGGTCAAAATGTTGGGCAAGTGACGTGGAAATCAGTTGAGAATTCTAGTTTTCCAACTTCCCCTCCACTGTGAACAAGAAGACATCTGGAATCTCTAATATTCTAGAATATGTATTTCCAGTCCCATCCCCATTTAGAATGCTGCAGTAGAAGGAGAACACTGAGCTTTCTTAGAGATTAGAAGCATGTGCTTCTTCATCCCTTAGGTGTTATAGATGAGTATCTCTCCCTAATGAGATGGATGAGTTGGCATGAGGTGTACTGAGTATATTTTCATCCTTGCTTTAACTTGCCATGTGTCTGCCACATGTTTGCTGCAGATTGTGAATGGGGTGAAGAAATGAAGGCAATGGTTCTCATAAGTATGTGGTTATGGTTACAAAGGAAGTATGTACATCACCAGTTATGTACATTCATGAAACACTGTCATCTTCCAGGCATTCTGTTAGGTGATTGCAAATAAAGACATAATAAAAATCAACATAGAATAAAATGTGATAATTTATGTTAAGTACCTTGCAAAACTTAAGTTGCTATATAGATGTTAACAATTACTAGCTGACTTGTAGATCTCACACACTGAGGGATATAATTTGGTTAAAAAAATTAGTATGGTGTACAAGAAATTGAGGAGAGAGTTCACAAAGAACTGGCAGAATTGGGGAGACATAATGGAGGAGGTGGCACTTCAACTCATTGCTGAAGGAAGACATGGCATATGGGAATTGGAGATGAGGAGAGTCAGTGTTGTACAGTGAATAGAGTCAAACTCATCTCGAGGAACTGGGTTCTAGTCCTACCTGTCACAAGTACTAGCCATATGGCATGGGTAGGCACCAAATTAATCTGATTACTCCAATGGAATTCCATGAGAATGTGAAGTCTAGAAGAATTGATGATCTGTATTTCTCTAATCATTAGTGATTCGAAATAATTTTTTCCCCCATATGGCTATGCATAGCTTGAGCTTCCCTTGAGAAAAACCTTTTCATAACTTTGAAAATTTATATAAAAAGAGCAAGTCTTATTATTGAAATCTGAATCCATTCCTTAAAGCTTTTGGAGATGGAAAAACTTTTTACAATTTTATTTTCACCAGCTCTCTGTTTCTTTTCTATTTAGCCTTGGGTTTTGTATGCAGGGGTCAGGGGAATCAACAACAACAGCCTATAATCAGAATTGCCTGTTATCTGCCATGATGCACGGCACATGATCTTTTATTATCTATTAATTAACTATTGCTCTCTACACAGATCTACAAATTTGTAGTGAAAATCATTTTTGCACCTAGAATTTTCCATTTTGATGAAAACTAATCTGGGTTACAGATTAAATTTAGAGATTTAAAAATCAACAAAAATATCCTTACTCACTCACGCAAGAACATGTTGATGTTTCAAAGAATAGTATACCAAGGAATCCATTTAACATAGATATTTTCATTTACTACTAAAGTTCTAAGAAATTCAAAGAATATGTGAATAGAGGTAATATAGCTAAATGAAAACTCCTGGAATATGAAAAGCTAGAGTGAGAGAGAACAGCTCTTGTTTCATTCTGCTAAAATTCAATTATATCTTCAAATCTTCAGAAATAATTATATTTGGTGGTCACAGAGTAATGTGAGGATAGAATGAAATGAATATTTTTAAAAGAATAATAGCTTTACTGCTTGAAGGGATATTAGGGATTACAATTAAAAATCCCGTTTTATGGATGAGAAAACTGAAATAGAAAGAAATGACATCCTCAAGGTCACGCAGCTAATGACTTAGAAAATAACATTTAAATCCAAGTCATCTGACTTCAAATCCTATATAGTTGCCACCATAACATGCCTTCTTTTGGTCTCCCCCACACACTCCTGTATCCCTTGCTCTCACTGCAATTTGAAAAAGTTATTCCTCAGTCCTTCCTCTCTTCATAATGGAAGCAGAATTATGTGCTATGAAAAAAGTTACTGAACACCTCTTACGAATATTCAAAATGATTTGAGTAGATAAGTACTTCACTTCATTATTGATAGTCTAGATGTTTATATATGCAGTTTTATTCTCATTAGTTTTTCATATAATCTGAATGGTGTTTGGGGCTCTGTTATGCAATTGTTGCCTTTAGATCTGCTTTCATGGCACTGAATTAAAGAGTTATAGTTATTTGAATCCATTAAACAACATTCATTTTAGATTTTGTGACACATTTAATAAAACAGAAAGATCAAGACATTATAAGTGGATTATTATGGATTTATCAGACACAGCAAACAAATTTCTTAGCCTGCCAGGTCAGGAAGCATTCTACATTCTATGTGTGACAGGAGCAGATGGCTCCAGGTGGGGGATCTGAGGGCATCAGCAATGTCAAAGGCAACAGGAGTCACAGGAGGAAATGGACAAGTACTTCTTTCCTCTAATGTGAGAAAATAAGAGATAATGCTGTATTAATTAGATGAAACTGACCAACTGGAGTGTTGAGTACAGTAAGCATGAATTCTGATTTCCTGGTATTAGCCCAGGCAGAGTTCTTAAAAACATGATTACTTCTTTTAAGAAATCCAAAACCTGGTTTATGTTAAGAAGTTTATACAGAGTGTGAAGTTGACAACTCAGGGTCCTGTTGGCCATCTGAGGTCTAAATATCCTAGAAGCCTTTTGCAAATAAGTTAGGGTTAGAGGAACCAGGTAATTTATAATTCAAATGCAATGGATGGAAATTTTCTGGCTGAAATAGGGAAGGGTGATGGATTTGGGAAAATAGGATATAATCCATCTGTAAATAAGCATATAAATAAGCATAATAAAAAAGTAAGTCCAAAATTGGCCATATTTTAGAGCTGTGTGATACATGGAAACAAACACCTTAAGTACCCTGAGTGAGGTTTCTTATATAAAGTTAGAGTTGGGACTAGAAACAGTCTGAGCTCAAGATCAGCGCTCTTTCTATTCTGTTGATTATTTCTACCTGATTAGACTTGCTTGGTAATGTCATGTAGAGCTAACAGTGTGGTAACATCTAGTTCTCATGCCTCTCTAGGATTCACTATTTGCCTCCTCTATCATAACTCATTTCTTAATCCTGAGTGTCAATCCATATGTGGAATTTACATATTGGATGTGCCTTTAATCCCTTTGGCCTCTCTCTCTCTCTGATTAGATGGCTTCTCCCAGGATGTTCAAGTAAGAAAGGCTGCACTACAGACTTTCTCTAATATCTTCCATATTCCTTTCATATATCCTTCCCCAATTAGAAGGAAAGCTTTTTGAATGCAGGGACTATTTATTTCTGTGTATCAGTGTATTCCTAGCACATAGTTTTTGACCAACACATAGTTAATGCTTAATAAATGATTGCAGATTTTAATTCACTTGATTTGCTTCATTTGACTTCTTTCTCTTTGGGATGGGAAAGGAGAGATCAATATCCCACCCTCCTCTATTTGGCTTCAGTCAGAACACTCTTGTCACATTTCATTTCATTATATTCCCTTCAACTCAGCAATCCCAAATGAAGCATTAATTGTGTGCAACATACTTTGGTTTGGGAGACATAATGAAGAAACAAAGTGAAATAGCTACCTTCAAGGACTTTATAATCTAGTGATGGGAGAGGACATTTACATAACTAAAACACATGAACATAAAAAAGGTTTTGAACAAAGAGTATTTCTAAACTTGAGAAACAAGTGATCATTTATAACTTGGGAGAAAATGAAGAGCTTCATGGAAGAGGTGGCATCTGAAATGGGCCATGACAAAATAGAAACAATTCCTTCCATGAGAAATGAGCAGAGAAATGAAGATAAGAGAGGAGGATGAAAATGGGGAATGCAGAATCATCTCATTTCTTTAGAACATAATATACATGAAACAGTACTGGAAAGGAAGTTTGTAGCAAGATTATGTGAGGGGGGGATGACATTGAAATGAGGCAAGATTCTGGAAATCAATTTATTAGACAATCATTGACAATCATTTATTAAGCATTTAATATCTGTCCAGTAATATGAAATGCTCTCAGGAAACAAAGAAAAACAATTCAGAAAAATCTACATTCCTTTTCATCCAATAATCAAATTAAGTACAAAATAGTCATATAATATCTTTGTTATAGGGAAAAAAATGTAGAAAAAATGGATGATCATTTATTGGGAAATGTCTAGATATATCTCCATGTGAGATTGTCTTGGAACATTATTATAAGAATATTATATATAAGCTGTAAGAAATAACAATTAGGAAGAAACCAAATAAACATGGAGAGCATTATATGAAAGGATATTGGAGGGAGAAATTAGGAGTGAAGACATGAAGAGTTTTTGATGTACTGACTAAGTTGTAGTTGAGGTTATGATCTGATGAGATAAAGCAGGAACATACCTAAGTTTCCCAAATTCCCTTTCAAACAATAATAAATACCACTTCAAAATGAATTCTGGAGAAGCAGAACTCACAGGTGAAACACTTTTCCAGACTAAAACAACCTAGGAGTTGAAAATAAAGGTCTATCATACCAGGATAAGAGCAGAGCATGAAAGCAGAGCACAGGTCAGACAATCGCCTGACAAACAAGTACCAGGCCTTGGGGGCAGCTGAATATGCAGCAAGGCTTCTGGAGTTTTCAGTTCACTGATGGTAAAGGAATCTGATGACTTGACAAAAGGAAATTAAAAGGGTTCCTTTGCTGGCAATGGGTGCAGAACTCTGTTGTATTGCCTGTACACAGATCCAGGTCACAATCCCAGTTGTATCACAGTCACAGGCTGAGGAGGAGCACTAGTACACCAGAGGTTGGGGCCACAGGGAACAAGTACTTAGATCCCAGCCCCAGGGTGGAAAAGAAGACATCTGCTCACTCTCAGACCATGCACAGATCAAAAGAGCAGTGACAACACTTCTCCTTAGATCATACCAAGTTAGAATTGAAAACTTACAGAACCCCAGAACTAGCTCTTATGAGAGCTATTGTCATTGCTGCAAAAAACAAACAAACAAACAAACAAACAACCCTGAAGCTTGGGAGAGTGCCTACTCCAAACTGCTCTACTTTAATAGAAACTTAGAATTAAAAAAAAAATAAGCTAGAAAAATGAGAAAGCCACAAAAAAAGAATCTGACTATAGAAAGTTACTATGGTCACTGGGAGGATCAAAACACAAACTCAGAAGAAGAAAACAAAGTCAAAATTGTTGCATCCAAAGCCTGAAAGAAATATGTGAATTGGTTTCAGGCTCAAAAAGAATTTTAGAAAAGGTCAAAAGTGATTTTAAAAATCAAGAGAAGGAGAAGAAAAATGTGAAAAGGAAATGGCAATGATGCAAGAAAATCATGAAAATAGACTCATTGACTTGGTAAAAGAGACAAAAATATATCCAAAAAAATAGGAAGAGAGAGAGAGAGAGAGAGAGAGAGAGAGAGAGAGAGAGAGAGAGAGAGAGAGAGAGAAGGATAAATGGTAAAAGAGGCTCAGAAATCCCCTTAAGAGAAGTATGCCTAGAAAAGCAGAATTGGTTAAATGGGGAAAAAAAGGACAGCAATTCACTGAAAAGAACTCCTTAAAAACTACAATTGGGCAAATGAAAAAGGAAGCATCAAACCTCACTGAAGAAATTAATTTCTTAAAAATTAGAATCGGAAAAGTGACAGCTAATGACAAGAAAACAAACTTTAAAAAATAAAAAATAAAAGGAAATGTGAAATATCTCATTGCAAATAAAACTAACCTGGAAAATAAGCCAAGGAGAGATAATTTAAGAACTATTAGACTAGCAGAAAGCCATCATCAGTAAAAGAGCTTAAGTATCATCTTTTAAGAAATTATCAAGGAAAACTTCCCTGATATTCCAGAACCAGGGGGTAAAATACAAATTGAAAGAATCCACCAATCATCTCCTAAAAGTGATCCCAAAATGAAAAACTCCCAGGAATATTATAGCTAAATCCCACAGCTCCCAGGTCAAGAAGGAAATACTGCAACCAGCCATAAGGAAACAACCCAAATATTGTGGAGCTATATTCAGAATAACACAAAAATTTAGAAGCTTCTATGTTATGGAATTGGAGGGCTTGGAATATGATGTTCTGAAAGGCAAATGAGCTAAGAATATAGCTAAGAATTACTTACCTAATAAAACTGGGTATAATTCTTCAGGGGGGGAAATGAACATTAAAAGAAATAGAGGATTTTCAACTGTTCTTGATGAAAAGACCAGAGATGAATAGAAAATTCAGACTCAAGAGTAACATAAAAAGGTAAACAGAAAAGAGAAACTATAAGGGATTCAATGAAGTTAAACTGTTTACATTCCTACATGGGAACATGATACTTTCAACTCTTAAAAACTTTCTCATTTATTAGTACAATTAAAAGAAGTATACGTAAAGTACACTGATGTGAGTTTAAAATGATGAGATGAAATTTTTTAAAAAATTAATTAAATTAAAGGGTGAGAAAGAGGAAAGCACTGGGAGTAGGAGAAAGGGAGAAATAGAATGAAGCAAATTATCTCAAATAAAAGAGGCTTGGAAGACATTTTATAGTGGAGGGAAAGGTGGGGATGGTGTGGGAAGTGCTTGAATCTTACTGTCATTGTAACTGACTCAAAAGGGACTAACATACATATTAAGTTTGTTATAGAAATCTATCTTACCCTACAGGGAAGTAGGAGGAAAGAGGGATTGGTGAAGGGTGGATGGAGCTGATAGCAAGGAAGATGTATTAGGGGAAGTGGTAGTCAGAAGCCAAACACTTTTGAATATGGGAAAGGTGAAATGAGAAAGTAGGATAAATAGTGGGAATATAGGATGGATGGAAATAAAGAGTTAGTATTCATAATTGTGTAAAAAAAAATTACAGAAAATTTCTCTGATATAGTATTCCTTTCTCAAATATAGAGAAAACTGAGTCAAATTTATCAAAAAAACAAAACAAAACATAAGAGCCATGTTCCAATTGTTAAATGATCAAAGGATATGATCAGGCATTTTTCAGACTCAGAAATCAAAGCTATCTATAGTCATATGAAAAAATGCTCCAACTCACTATTGATCAGAGAAATGCAAATTAAAACAACTCTGACATACCACCTCACACATGGCAGATTGGCTTATAAGACAGAAAAGGAAAATTATAAATGAAATGAGGAATATGGCAAAAATGGGACACTAATGTGTTGTTGGTGGAGTTGTGAACTGACCCAACCATTCTGGAAAGCATCTGGGGACTATGCCCAAAGGGCTATAAAAATATGCATATCTTTTGATCCAGCAATACCACTGCTAGGTCTCCTCTCTTCTCCTTTCTTCTCCTCTTCTTTCTCTTTCTCTCTTCTCCTTCTTCCCTTGCCCTCTCCCCTCTCTTTATCTGAATTTCTCTTTCTTTCTGCTTCTTTCTGTCTTGTCTGAATTAGCCTATAATCTATAAATTGATCAATCTCTTCCTATGTATATATCTCCACTCCCATCCCCCCATAGTTAAAAATTGTCCATGTGATTTCCAAAACAATTTTTGTTGGGTCAAGGACAGGGAGTCAACTATTGAATAATCATTTGTCTTTTGTGCTTAGTATGAATGCTAGGGATTCTATATTTGTCATATGGGAATTGATTTTGATATGTGGTAATAGTTTCCCTGAAATTCTGTGAGCTCAGTAGTTGAACTTACACTACCACAGATTTTTATTTTTGTTATTGATCTGAAAACTCTCCATCCAGTTTATCTGTCTCATAACTGCTTTTATATCTTTGTTTCCAGTCAAAACTGTGTATTTGCTTAGAGGGTGCTTTTCTCTTCCTCCATTCTATGTCAAAGTCCTTATGGTTACAGGAGCCCTGGACAGAAACAAATTTAGACCATAACGGACTCATTGCTACTGTTGATTTTACTTTTTTTTTCAGTCACAGGAACTGCAGAAAAAGCTGATTTACTGAGGCCTGGAGATATTTCAACCTATATCAATGCACAGGAGACAGACATGAAGAATCATAGGTACTTGAAGTAAAAATATACAATGTGAGTAATGAGCTAGTTAGGGAAAACAAACAAACAAATAAACAAACAATTAAAAATAGTGCCTTTCATTTTAAAACACAAAATGAAATAAAACTATATGGCAGTTATGTACCATAGACATACCAATGATTGCATCTATATAGTCTTTGAATTTTAAATTTGTGTATTTGTTGGAAGTTGGTATCTAATATTGCATCTGTTACCCCCATATACATGCTTTAGTGGTAGTGCAGTGCATTGGAATGATAAGGATCCCGAATTAAAAGGCCTTAGCTCTACGTTCCCACTTTGGCTACTTCATCATGTGACCTTGGACAAACAAATTGAACTCTCTGGCCATGTTTCCTCATCTCTAAAATGAAGGGCTTAGGTTAAATAACCTCTTGGGACCCTTCCAGCATGATATCCATGAATCTATAAATATTAACAAAAGGACAAGGTTTGTGTGGAGCCCTGGATGGTGGTCTCTTTGATGGCTCCTTTTATTTTCATTTTTACTTTATTTATTTATTTACTCATTTATTTCTTTATTTCTTTATTTGTTTGTTTGTTTGTTCATTTATTTATTTATTTTGGTGGGGGAGTTTTTATTTCCTCCTTCAGAGGTTTATGAGGTCCTGGAGTTTTTGGCAAGCACACCAGATCTGTCAGCAACGATTGTCAGGCACCCCAGGTTTTGTTAACAATGCCCTTGCGGTTATAAAAAAAAACTTCTTCTAAAGGTAAAAAGAACTGATCAGAATTTAACATTAGCAGAAGGCATTTTAATGTGGGGGTGAATGATAGAAGAATTATTTAGCATTCAAACAGGGTAATATTTCACAATGTGTCCATGATTAAACTCTACTTTAAGTGCAGAAAGTGGAAACACATGACCCATACCTTTCAATGGTAAGTAAAGTATTAATAAATTTGGCTTACACTTCAAGTTTTTTTTTTTATTTCTTACAGAAGGGTTTGAAATGAATAAGACACTTTTCCTCCCTTCCTAAATATTTTTCTAAACATATCAGCAAGGCCAAATCAATGTAGCAGTATTTTACCTACTCAATGTAAATCTTTCACAAGGACAAATAGCTTCAATTAAATTGGAATGAGCCAAGAATTACCTGCAATTTTGAGAGAGAGAGAGAGAGAGAGAGAGAGAGAGAGAGAGAGAATAGAAATTAGTGATCATTAGAGATTGTGTGTAGAGAGGAGGAATGTTTTTATTACCTGAAAAAGTAGGAAATGGGCCATGATATGGAGAGGTTTAAATACCAAATAGAGGAGCATATATTTGATCCTCCAGAGGAAACCATCGGCATTTATTGAGTGAGGGTTGGGTGTTAAAATGATAAGCTTTGTATTTTAGGAAAAATCATTTTTGCAACTGAGTGAAGAGAGGAGAGTGGTAGAGAGGGAAAGAATTATGAAACTATCTCAATATTGCAGGAAAGATACAACAAAAGTCTAGGAAAGGGTTATGGCTGTATGATTCAAGAGAAAGGGATATAGAGGAGAGTGTTATGGAGATAGATGTGACAACACTTGTCAACTGAGTTAATATGTGAGGCAAATAGTAAGACAGGACCAAGGTTTTGAACTTTGGCTACTAGAAGAACAGTGAGAACATGGGCAGGGGGATCCTCCATAAATTTGGAATTTGAACTCCTTAAGAATGTTACAATGGCAAGATAGTGGCACAAATATCCTTCTATGTAACATTATAATCATTCAGCTCCATGGAGTAACTTATCCATTCATAAAGCACTTTTAGTTTCAGTTACTTACAGGGACTAAGAATCCAGGTTATTTCAACTTGTCATGACATCATATTTATTCGTTATATTCAGGATGACTGGAAGGATTCAGCAACTGGGAAAGAACTAAGAGAATTTCTGCCACCCCACCCCCACCATACTCCAATATGACTGGATACAAGGGAAAGTGAAATACCTGAGAGTACTTGAAGAGAATTCTGCCCTACTATATTATGATAACCTTATTTGGTGAAAATTATGGCCCTAGCCCCTCTGATTCAATTGAAATCTGAAACATTTTACTGTCAATATTAATGAATATATTAGAATATAGTAGCAAAAACCTATGTTTCACTAAGAGTCATCATTTTTTATGGGGTAAAATTTCATGGCATTATGTAATATATTACATTTTCTTGTGTTTTCTGTTCTTTCTTCTTTAAACATAAAATATCACACTTTGTAGTATAAAATATCCTCTTTCATATTTTAAAGTCTCCTTTCCAATGTTGTCTTTTACTTTCTCTGAACTTCATTTAAAAAAAGAAACTAGCAAGACGGAGCTGAATAGAAAAGCTAGTTGTGTAGAAATTTGTTCAAAATGGTATATAATAAGCATGGCTAATTTGGAATTAAATACAAAGAAGATTTATAATCCACAAAAGTTACAAAATAAAATGGGGAAAGGAAGGCACATCCCAAATAATGACATTATTTCTTAAATTCTCAGTCTTGCAAATCTGGTCCTTGGTCCACTTAACCATAGCACATGGCTTTAGTTAATAATCTATCTCTAAGTATTCCGCAGAAACTGTTTCAACCATTCTCATGGATGTTGGAACAAATTGTTCACATTCACCCATTCAGTTGAGGAAATCTTCACATTCTTTGGGTGGACATCACTCTAATTCTCCCTTACATCTTGATAAATTCAAGTCATCTCTCTCAGATGAATTATATACTCAGAGAGCCAAAGGTAAGTTGCATGTGATTGCTGAAACAGTGTTAGTGATGTTAAGAGGACCATAGAGATTGGATGATGAGCAAGTTCATATGGCTTCATCAGGAATATGGCATACCAGACTACCCTTATTTCATTTTTGGTCAGGGCTACTAAACTGAAACATTGGGGAATACTAGAATTTACCTACACTTAAGCAAAATGATTTAACATGACTGCTACCTTATAATAATAATTGTATATGTATATATTATATATAATGCACATATGTAAATTTATGTATCTATTTATATTTATTATAGTCATTCATATTTGTATATTATTTCTATTTATTATATTTATATAAATATGTTATATACAATATATATTTACATAGCCATTTGTATAAATATGAGTTCATATATATCAAAAAAATGAAAGATCTGAGACGGCAGAAAAATGATATGAAATAGATGATTAGAAGTGGTTGAATGGAACTAAAAGGTAGTGATTATTAATTTGACATTACAAAGGAAGGAGAGCCTCCAGTGGAATACCTCACAATCTGTACTTGGGCTGCTGCTCTTTAACATTAAAAAAAAATGGATAAGGACACAGATGATCGCATGTGTAATGAGTCTATAGACAACAAAACTGGAAAAAAAAGTTGGAAACTCACAGATGAAAATTGGAATCCAAATTGATTTTAGAGGCTAGAATATTATATTGAATTTAAGAGGTGAAATTTAATAGGGATAAGTGCCTTACATTTAAGGTCACAAATTGACTTCAGAATTATAACATAAAGAAAGAATGATTAGACAGAAGCATGTCTAATTTGATCTGGGGGTTTTAGTTGAATGAAATATCAATATAAGTCAACATTGTGACATTAGAGAGGGAAAGAAAAAAAAATACTGTCTCATACTGCATTAAGGGAGCCATGATTTCCAAGAAGGAAGACAAAGAAGGGGAACTAGAGCCAATTAAAAGAATTGAGGATTTTTAGCCTGCAGAAGAGAGGCTTAGGAAGCTGTCATCAGTTACAAATTATATTTAGAATAGGGATTAAACTTGTTCTTTGTGGGACTAAAGGAGGGATTCTTAAGATGAGGTTCACTGATTCATAGAGCATTTGAATTTGAATTGGGAATATATGTATATATCTACCCATATCTTTATTTTGATACAGGCTACTCCAATAGTCTAAGTATGATTTTATGCATTAATAGCTTAAAACTACACCAATACATTTGGGATACTATATATACAATGTTTCCTTTATATTACTACAAAATTTTTATGCATATAAAACATTATTTTGAGTCCATACGCTTCATCAGACTACCAACGTTTGTAACACACAGAGACACACATTCACATGCACATACACACACACACACACACACACACACACACACACACACAAATTAAGAAGCCCACTTAATGGGAAGAATCAGTAACAATCAGTAGAATTTGCTGTGATGTAAGAAAAAATAAATTCTAAGAACTAAAACTTTCCAACAGTGGGATGTATTGGCTCAAGAGGAGGCATTCTTCACTAAAGAGTTTCAGAGAGACCCTGAAAAACCATACTTCAGGGATATTGTAGTGGGAATTTTGAGTTTAGGGATGGAATTGAAAGAGATGAATACTCAGGTGTTTTAATATTTTAAAATTCTGATTCAGTGATTAATAAGGCTATTATCAGATGTGGATTTAGGGCAAGGCTACTGAAAATTCTTGTAGGAAGCTGATTTGAGAAGTTGTTAGTAGCACTTATGGTCCTTAAGCAACATCAATATCAAGAAGCTAACAACAATAAATTTGAAAAGAGTAGTTCCTCAAATAATGAATGGGTTTGGGTGAGTTTTTGGTCTTACATTCCATACTTTTGTTAAAATTGTGTTCCCAGCTCCATGACAATGTCCCAAGGCCCCTCAACCAAGAATATGTTACTTGGGCAGAGTTTCTTGGGCAGAGTTTGGTATATTTGTTCTGAGAGCTAACATTTCTATTACATCTCAAACCACCCTAGATTTAGTATTGTGTGGATTTTTAAAAATTTATTCTACTCTTCATGATTTCAGCTGATCAGTATTAAATTAGAACTCTCTTTTGACTTTCAAGAAAAAAAATGATTTGTATCATGTTTCTAGAATACTAGAGTTACTGACCTACACACACACACACACAATTTTGCATTATATATAATGTATGTATGTATGTATCTATAATTTCATTTTAGTTAATAAAAATCAATACAAGAAGCCAATGGACCACATTTGTTGTACTTTCTAATATTTATGATGATATTATATAAATTTAAATACAAACAGAATCCTTTCCTCTAAAAATGACACCTATCTTTATTATAACTTCTCTTTGATAGGATTTATTAAAATGTATTTCTCTGTTCCAACATTGCCTCATTGAACTTTTCCTTTATTTCCCAGTAGTCTTTACATTGTGTGACCTTTTGGTCACACAATGGTTTCATTTCTAGTTTAAGGATTTCATCTGTATCTTTCATGTGATGATCATTCTTCATATCCTAGCCCCAGCACTAATTCTCAACTAATTGGATTAAAAATAAACTGTAGCTTTTGTGTAAAGAAGCCTTAAGATTTTTTGTTTTGTTTTGTTTTAACGGACTACATCCTCAATACTTCAAGAATTCTTGGTTTCACACATTTTGAGCCTTCACTCAACCCAAATATTATGTAAAACCCAAACATATTTCTAGGGTGTTTGATGAGATGTTGTGGCCAATAACCTAATCTCACCTGGTAGGCAAGTCCCAGTGGTGAACCACTCACAACTTAGCTAGGCTTCTTCTTAGATGTGCTGTTACAGAACCCTGGGAACAATTTGCTCTAACATACCTGATGAATGGTAATTCATCCTTTGCTTTGAGATGTCAAGTATGTCTCAAAGGGAAAGGGGGGCAAGTGAGTGGAAAAATTTATTAATAAGGCAGCTGATGTTACATTAACTAGCTTCAATTGCTGGGACTTCTCTCTTACCCTTTACATCATGCAAAAATCTAGAGCTTTGTATAATTTCTACCCATTTCATAAATCTTCCCTCTGTAATTAAGAATAAGTTTATCTTGGTATAATTCTTCTATCTTATAGCATTTTTCATACTTGATGAGAAAACAAGAATTATATTTCCTGATGACAAGAACTAGCTACATCTTTTGTTTTTATCAGATATGTCTATTTCCTTCTAATAATACTCATATTGAAGCCTAATTCCATCCCGTCTTTTTCCCCCTGTGGTTACTTTCCATAATATTAATGTCCTTTCTAAAATATGGTACCCAGAGTTCAAGATAATAATATTGATATAGTCTGACTTGAGCAGAATATAGCAAGGATATAGTTTCCCTTGTCCTAACTACTGTTGAAAGCAGCCATCAGAGAAGCTACCTGACCCTGACTACATGGTTGGAGCAGGTCAAAATCAGTCAGAGGCCATCTTGTGGTGTGGTGCCCTGAATTGCAATTCTCTTGCCTTGATTAAAGACTCTAGTTTTGTTTT